>NC_050451.1:24840805-25003305 GCF_903995425.1 Onychomys torridus
GGTAAGGATGCAAAAAGAGATTTTAACCCCTATTCAGCCTGACAGAATGAAAGTACTAAGATCTGTTTCCCTTGTGAGTATATAATGTGATATTTAATCCAGCCACTAAAACTGTGCAAAGTGATGCTCTAAAAACACATTAGATATACCAAATAAATTACTCAAATGTTCTAATAGCTCACAAAACGTGTGGAAAATATAAAGAACAAAAAAAGTGAAGAGAACAAACAACAAAACAAAATAAGGTATCTAAAAATTATAACAATTATATTATAGCTAAATGTTTTTAAATAAACCATTTAGGTACAGAGATTAGCCAAGCTGTTGTCAGTCTGTAAAAAACAGTTCACTTAAAACAATTGGAGGTAGAATGAAAGCACAATGATAAAAGGTATATGTTGTAAAATCCTCAATGCAAATGAGTCAGGAATAGCCGATTCTCTCTGAAAGCCAATATGGTGAGAAGCCTAAATGTGAGGCATGAAGCAGGAACTATGACAACAGACACAGCAAACATCAGGATGTTAATGCAGAGCAACAGATTTACCCAGCATTTGGCCACTTAGCTGAACTACAACACTATTCAAAAAGACACTAAATTCCTGAAGTTGAGCCACAGGAAATAGATATGAATGGCTCCTAACAACTAAGAATATTGAATTCATCTTTTTAAAAATATGCAAAAGAAGAATATTTAGTCCCAAGTAGTTTCACTGATGAATTAATTTTATACTATTTCTTTCTAGTTAATTTTATAAACTAATTACAGAGATTCCCAAACAAATGAAAGGGGGTACAAAAACTACATTGCCACAACTCTTGTGAACATGGAACCAAAAGTCCTTCATGAAATGATAGCAAACAAAATTCAGAAAAAAAGAGGGAGACCTACATATCATGATAAAACTGAGTCTATTTCAGAGATGCAAGCCTGGCTCACTATTAAGTTCATCAATATAATTAAAAAGTTAATCAATATAATCTATCCCATTAGCAGATTAAAGATAACAAATTATAATAAGGAAAAAGTATTTAACAAAATTCAATGTTGGTCTATGAAAAGTCTCCCAGAATTTAAGGGAACTTTTTCAACTTGGTAAATATCAAGAATATAAAACCCCACCACCTGCCAGTGACTGACTGGGTGGGCAACTTACTGCCAAGCCTGAAGACCTGAGTTCCACCCACAGGATAGAAGGAGAGAACTGACTCCTATAAGTTGTCCTCTGCCTATCATACTAGCACCATGATTACATGCACAGCTGCCCACATGCACACATGGACACACACAAATAAACTAATGTAAAAAGCAAAGCCCATATTTTATACTTATACTTGTATTATAACACTTATAATATTATACTTAATGATGAAAATCAACATATATTCTCTAAAATATTAAGAAGTATCACAAGGGTTTCCAACATGATCCTGGTTCTGACTAGACCACTAACCTGTTGCAGTTCCTCCCACTGGAGCTTATAGACACTTTTATATAGTCAAGAATTCACATTGTGATGAAGAGTGATAAAGAAATTCTTGAAGCACTTCTGGAATTTGATGACTTTGTCAATGTGGTGATGAGAGATAGAATAAGAGTTTGGAATTCCACTAGAAGGAAGACAGGTTCCTACATGGTGCCAGATTTTACTGAATAGAAGTAATACAACAAGGCTAGTTTCTAGAGAAGGGCCAGACGCAAGCATGCATTTCTTTGACTTATGATAGATTCTGACTTTTGAAAAAACTTTTAATGTTTCAGTTCTTATAAAGCTAATTTCTATGGAAGGGGAATGCTTTGTAGATATACACCCATTTTTCTAAGCTAATCATGGCTATTTTGGAAAAAAGAAGAGTTTGACTTGTTTGAACACAAAAGAATAAAGATGTTTTGGGTAAAAATGAAGTGAAATACCAGATATATTCACTGCTATTCAACATCATACAGGGAGTTCTAATCAAAGCAGTAAGGAAACAAAGGGGATAAAAGGCAGACAAATAGAAAGGAAGAAGAGGAAACATTGGTATTTGCCAGTGACATGATTTTCTACACAGAAAAATTTAAGTGATCTGCAAAGAAAAAAGGACACACAAAGCTAAGTGCTAAGGGTAGTGAGTGAGCTCAGTTGGGTTATGAAGACCACAGGATTAAGAAAACAACCATGATTCTGTGTGGTCATAATGATTGTGGACAGTGGAATTAAAAATATAGTAGAGTTCACATTACAGCCATATATGAGATATTCTGATGAATCTAATGAACTCTTTATAAAGCTTGTATGCCAAAACTATACAATGCAGATGAAGAAAATGGAACCAAATGCAGTAATACATTATGTTCATGGTTTTAAGTTCTTAGCATAGTAATGGTGGCAATTATGTCCAAACTTACATGTAAAGTCAATGCCTTTTCTTTTAAAATCTTATTTTTAGATACAGGCAAGATTAGCCTAAAAGTTATTTGCAAACAAAATGTCTTAGTTAGGGTTTTATAGCTATGAAGACACACTGTGACCATGAAAACTCTTATAGAGGCATTTAAT
The DNA here is from genome assembly GCF_903995425.1 of Onychomys torridus. Classification (NCBI taxonomy): domain Eukaryota; kingdom Metazoa; phylum Chordata; class Mammalia; order Rodentia; family Cricetidae; genus Onychomys; species Onychomys torridus. The sequence continues at coordinate 24,843,349 of NC_050451.1, forward strand.
TGGGGCTCTGTTATCATCATGGTGGGAAACATGACAGTGTACAGCACACATGGTGCTGGAGATGTAGCTGAGAGTTCTACATCTGGATCTGCAGGTATCAGGAGGAGAGCAAGAGAGCCACTGAGAGCCACTGGGTCTGGCTTGACCTTCTGAAACCTCAGAGCCCACCCCCAGTGACACACTTCCTCCAACAAGGACACCTATCCAATAAGGCCACACCTCCAGTAATGCCACTCCCTATGAGTCTGTGGGGGGCATTTTCATTCAGACCACCACACAAAGTAATCGAAGCAGCTAAAACAGTGTTAAAGAAGTACAATAAGGGACTGAAGAGGACCCGGGTTCAATTCCAGTCTCCCACATGGCAACTCATACCTGTCTATAACTCTAGTTCCAGAAGTTCTGACACACTCACACAGATATACATGCAGGAAAAACACCAATGAACACAAAATAATAAAAAAATAAGTTCAATGAAGTTGGAAGAATTGGTCTACCCCATTTTGAGACTTAGTATGTAGCTCTAGCATGAGTATTCATAAAGAAATAGACACATAAGTCAATGGAACAGAATAAAGAACCTCAGCATAGGCCCAGACTCATAGGCCCCACTGACTTTGACAGGAGTGCAATTTCCTTCATTGAAAGGAACAAGGCGTTTCAACGAATGATCCTGGATCGACGGACAAACTGGAATCTTGAACTGTGATTCCTACCTAATATAAAAATGGAGTAAAAATATAAAACACAGAACCACAAAGCTTAGAAGACAACTGCTGTGGATATCGCTCTGTGTAAATAAAGTTCTGATTGGCCAGTGGCCAGGCAGGAAGTATAGGCGGGACAAGAGAGAAGAGAATTCTGGGTGGGAAGTAGAAGGTTGGAGGGAGACACCGCCTACCACCGCCATGAAAAGCAACATGTAAAGACACTGGTAAGCCACAAGCCATGTGGCAAAGTATAGACTAACAGAAATGGGTTAATTTAAGATAGAAAAGGTAGATAACAAGCAGCCTGCCATGGCCATACAGTTTGTAAGCAATATAAGTTTTTGTGTGCTTTCTTGGTTGGGTCTGAGCGACTGTGGGACGGGCAGGTAAGAGAGATTTGTCCTGACTGGGCCAGGCAGGAAAACTCTAACTACAGACAACATAAGAGGAAGTCTTTGGGATCCAGAACAAAGCCAAGAATTCTTAGGCTTGTTGCAAAACACAACCTATATGAAGGGAAGGGAGGCATGCACTTGATTGCACCAGAGCTGAAGCCACCTCTCTGAAAGCTCTCTCAAAGATGGAATAGACAAGCTACAGAGTGAGAAACATCTTCAAACTGTGTTTCTAAAAGCTAACAAAAGACGGAATACCCCTGTATTGAGAATACACAAAGCACTCCCAATATCGAGAGTTTTAAAAAACAAAAAAACAAAAACAAAAACAAAACCTGGAAAATGGGTAAAATGTCTGACTATATCCTTGCAAAATCTGCCCACTAACTCAAACAAGACTGTGGTCCATTAATCTGGTGGCCAAACAAGCAATGTACCCCTCCTGTGGGTACTACTGAGCTTGATACGTGTAAATAGTTGGTTACATGCTCAAGAACTTGGACTGGGCAGAGAGATGCAATACGATTACATACCATATCATTCCTTTTGTAGAGCATCCTTGCAATAACTAAGTTGTGGAAGTACAGTTTAGGCTTATCAAGTGTTAGAGAAGAGTGGGTGAGAAGGAGGGGCTTGGCTACCGAAGGGCAATAAGGTGATCCTAATAGGAAGGGAAATACCATGTTGTATCTATATGCCAGTATCCTGGGTATTGTTGTTTTTACAAAATATCACCATTATAGGAAATTGGGTAAAGGGTATATGGAGTCTCTCTGTGTTTCTTATTACAATTTGCATGTGGTTGTACAATTATTTCAAAACAGAAGGCCCACTTTAAAAGACAGAAGGGGAGAATTAATTAAAATAGAAGAAAAAAAGTAATAAAATTAACAGTCATGCACTGAACTGTGACATTTTGATTGGGAGATTGCATATCTGACCAGGGTCCTGTACGATTATGTTGCCTGGAAATGCTGTAGCAGCTTAGTTTACATAAGTGCACTCTGTGTTGTTCAATGCTGATGAAGTTGTCTAAGAAGAGTTATCAGAGGTGTCCCTGTTGTTAGGCAACGGATGACTATAATTACAGGAGCAGCTTCAGAAGCCGGGAGGAGGGGGCAGTGTAGGCACTGAAAGTGCCATTCCAGAAAGGATCGGGAATTATTGTCACTGTGAAGTCAGTGGGAGTTAAGTGAACAACGAAAAGATTCTGAACACCTGATCCTGCACCAGGGGCCTTGCCTACCTACAGAGCTGGGAACTGCCCTCTCTCCCTCCCTTCAGACTCAGAAGGAAGGCTGGAGAGTGAAGAGAGAGGCATGCAGAGGTCAGCAGAATCTGCATGAAAACAGGAGGCTTCAGCAAAAGCCTAAATATGGGGTCCTGAACGTTACAGGTCTAGACTGACTTCTTGGTAAGGAATCTGTCCAGCCTGAGAAAAGAAACCCAGAAATACCAATAACCATGGCTCATCCAAGCCACTCACTATAGGAATGTGTGGTCCACTCCTAATACCTTTATGAACTAGTGCTAACTAGCTACTATTGACATGTAGACCCTCAGCATTCATAGGTACTAGGATCTCCAATTGGCTATAAAGTACACTCTGAATCTTGAATGCTTAACATAAAAATTTCAATATATCATAAATTTTATTACATGTTGGAAATACTTTTGATCTATTGGATTAAGTAAAATATATCTTAGGATAAAGTAAAATATATCTTAAAAATAATTTCTTAAATGAATAAGAACAGATTTTTCTCTAGTGAAAGTAGGAAAACCAGATTTGTGCACCTCAGAGCAACAATCATATCAACCCAAAAGCTACCCAGGTAACCAACAAGATATTAAGCCATGCAGCAGGTGTATGTGTGCTGTCTGTTCATGTGTGCTTTTGTAGTTGTCCTTTGTGACTGTGTGTGACATCCGAGGACTTCCTGGGTGGTTAGTCCGTGCCTTCCATCTTGTTTTAGAAAGTCTTTCATTGCTGAATGCACCAAGCACAGTGGCCGGCCCATGGGCATATGGGCATCTCCCTGCCTCTGCTTCCCATTCCACCTGGGTGCACTGAAGCCATGCCACACTGCTCCTGCTTTTATGTGAGCTCTGAGGGTTTGACTCTGGTCCTCACTCTTGAGGACAATAGCTTTACTCACTGGCTGAGCTATTTCTTTAGCTCTGGGGCTGCTTCTTTATAAAATAATAATCATAACAAATGATTTATGTATTTATATCTATATGTATTCTGAACGACAGTGTAGGCAGGGTATCTTGATATTTATATAAATTCTTCCATGTTTTGCATTAAATTAGCCTAGACATTGAAACATAGGAAAGATGTCATTTGAGAATCACTGTGAGTTCATCCAGTGTGCTTGGGCCATTCTTTCAGAAAGTGCTCCCAAGGTCTGTGGAAATATCTCCTGGTTCAGTGTGGGAAAATGCTTAGAGAGTGCCAGGCACAGAGCAAGCCTACTGTCAATGGGCTAGCAACTGCAGTCTCTGTAGCCATGGGACAGCCTGGAAGGTAAGTACAGATGGTGTCTGACTTAAGATGATCTGGTTTAATGATTTTTAGTTTGATGAAGGTACAAAACAAGTATGTATTCAATGGAAACAGACTTCCAATTATAAATGGAGATCTTTCCCCAGGCCAGTGAGCACTTACTTACACTAGGCCACAGGAGTGAGCCTGACTTCTGTTAGCCATGAGACCATGAGCAGACTATATTGCTAAGCTTGGGTGCATAATAAATGCATATTCTACTTACGCAGTATCTTCAACTTGTGATGGCTTTCCTAGAACCCAGGCTCATTGTAAGTCAAGGGGCATCTGTAGTATTATCCAATGCTTAGAGAAGAAACTACCCTGGGCCTTGAAAACCTCCAATACCGAGAAGTGTCTACTGTGCTATCATACCTCATAAATCTTAGCCCTTGATTGCTGGAAGAAGCTTTCTAGTTCATCTTAGGAGTTTATCACACTGGAGTACACTGTGTTGCTAAGGGTTGGGTTCTGGGTAGGAGTCTTGTGCTTGAATCTTAATCTCGCCACATCAGGATGAGTGGACAGAGGGAAGCTAGCTGTTTATTATAGCTGTCATCCAGACTGTCCTCTCAAGATGCATGGACTTAAGTTTGGTCTGCAGCCCATGGTTCTATTTGGCTGAGTACTGGAGTCTTTAGGATGTGAGGTCTAATAGAGAGAAGTTAGGCCATTAAGAGTATGTCTTTGGAAGGAATGTGGGCATGCCAGCACCTTCTTGCCTATGCTTTTGCTTCTTGCCACTGCAGATGAAGTCCTCCTTCACCATACTCTCCCACTGTGGTGTACTGTACTGCCACTGGGCCAGAGTAACAAAGCCAAGTGACTGTGGACTGCAGCCTCTGAGGCCAGGAGTCCTTCGCCAGTGACTCAGATATTCTGTCCCAGCATCGCAAAGCAGACTAGCATGCCCCTTGTCTGCTTTTCTGTCACATGGTGTCACAGAGGTTCCTCTCTGAAATCAGGTTATTATTCAGGGATGAACCAGCTGCTGGAATACAAAATGCCCTGTAATTGTTCATTTTTATGCTTGTTACTTTTTACCATAAATATGAACTAGACCTCAGAGCTCCTTCCTTAGTGTGAGCTATGACTGTAACTGTAGGCTGTTTTATTCAGTACCTTCTCGTCTCTTCTTTGGTATGTAATTGCTTAGTTCTCATTCACCTTTTCAGAGTCTAAATGTATAAAGTCAGAGTTGTTAGGGAAGACTTTTAGAATCTTCTAAGAAAAAAAAAATGTTAGCTGCCAAGTCCAGGGATTTAGGTTGTGGCTTGGTGCTGAAGTAATTGGCTCTCTTAGTGTTGCATCAGGAGAGGTTCTTTTTTAGGAGGTAAGGTTGAGAAGGAGGAGCAGAACTCTCCCATTCTGGTAATTGCTATAAGGAATGACTCACCTTTAAAACACACAAGTTCCTCAGCTGCTCCTCCCTCCTCACTTGCTGTTGGTAATCCTCAGATGCAATCATCACTCTCTTCTGAGTTCCATGTGACTGGTAGGTGTTTGCTCAAGTGCCATCGCTCAATGTTCGCTGTGCAGTTTTAATCAACTAGCTGGTGTATACTGGTTAGCACTGGACAGTTTCTTGGGACAATACAGAATTGATTTAATCATAGAGACTTTGTTCCTGCCAGAGAATCGAGGCATGGAAGCTAGTTGAAGCACACCGTAACTGCTTATGGTGTTATATCTCTTTAGTCCACATAGATTGACCACAATAGGGTGACCACAGATTAATTCAGAAGGTCCCATTACTATGCTGAGTATGGCTCACGGATGAGATACTTAATGCTTCCTTAATTGCATTGTGTATTTGTCTGTGTGTGTGTGTGTGTGTGTGTGTGTGTGTTGTGTGTGTGGTGGTGGTGGTGGTGTGTGTGTGTGGTACGTGTGGTGTATGTGGTGTGTGTGTGGTGTGTGTGGTGTGTGTGTGTGTGTGTGTGTGTGTGTGTGTGTGGTGTGTGTGGTGTGTGTGTGTGTGTGGTGTGTGTGTGTGTGGTGTGTGTGTGGTGTGTGGTGTGTGTGTAGTGTGTGTGTGGTGGTGGTGGTGGTGGTGGTGTGTGTGTGTGGTATGTGTGGTGTATATGGTGTGTGTGTGGTTTGTGTGTGTGTGGTGTGGTGTGGTGTGTGGTGTGTGGTGTGGTGTGTGGTGTGTGTGTGTGGTGTGTGTGTGTGTGTGTGTGGTGTGTGTGTGTGTGTGTCTGTGTGTCTGTGGTGTGTGTGTCTCTCGGTATGTTGTTGTTGTTGTTAGTGGTGTGTGTCTGTGTGTAAACTGGGTAGATTTGCTCATGAAATTAGTACCCTACAATGCTCCAGTATTGAAAAAGCCTCTTTTAACTTCCCTTCTGTCTTCCTGATATTTAACCAGACAGAACATTTCATAGTTTTGTCTTCCCCATGCAAAGAAAACAAAAGAACAAGAAGGGTTTTCTTTTTCTCTTTTTTATTCCTTCCTCAAACCAAGAAAACATTAGGAAATTGTGAATAGATTTCACTCTGTCATAGAAAAGCTTGATGTTTTCCTCCATCAGGCTCCGACATCTCTCTTGCTTTTTCTAGCACTGGAGTAACCAAGTGGAACATTCTGATCTGAAGACTCATTTGCAGACATTGATAAAGCCATCTTAGCATGCAGTCACCTCTCTCATATGTTGTCTCTGGCTCTTCGGGCATCATTGGGTTATCAACACATGCTACTTCAGCTACTCTGCATTCTCTCTCATAATTGGGAACTTCCTTTGTTATTACTTTGGTATATGGCTGGAACAGACCCCTGCAACAGAGGATCATTTAATGGGGGAAATGAAAAGAAGCTTAAATATATGTCTATCATGTACACATAAAAGACACTCAGAGATGGCTTCGAGTTCAGGTTCAGACACCACCACAAGCCTAACCAATGAAGGCCACTTGTGGGCAGATGCCAGGAAGGCCATGGGAAGCAACATAAGATTTGCTGTGTAGATTTCTTTCTGTGGTTTCAGGTGGTGTGAGTCTGCAGGGATTTAGAGGAAATGACTTGAATGCTGAGTTACTCTCGCAGTGTGAATTTCTCCAACAAGTGTTTCTGTTTGCTTGTAAGCTCCATGGTGGCTAATCTACTGCTGCAGATAAATCTTCACATCAAGGAAGCATCACTATAGGGGTAGCACACTCAGGTCTCCTATAGCCACATTTGCTGTGGAATTTTGGTCTCATTAGGTTTCCTCGTTCCTATTACACCTAAGTTGAACCAGGAAGCTCATATTTTCACCATTCATCAAGGAACAGCTACTGTAAAACTGCAAAAGGTACATTGGAGCATTTTGCCCTATGCTAGGGCCTAGAGTACAGTAACACATATGCTCCCGTGCTTCTCCCCTCTCCTCTCCTCCCTTTGCCTCCCCTCCTTTCTTCTCTTCTATTTTTCAAAAATCTGTGGCTGGTTTATGTACACATCATTTATAATACAGTAATTACCTGGGAAATAGAATTGTGACTGCCTAGCAGTGTAAGTTGTTAGGCCCATGGAATGAACTAAATTTGATACAGGTATCTTTGCCAGGAAGGCATTATTTGTCTTATAAAGCATCCATGTCTTAATGAAGAAAATATCTCAGCATTTTTTTTCTCTCTCCTTTAAATTGCTGCAAGATCTAGGACACCCTGGCCTGCATAGTAAGTTCCAAGCTATCTTAGGCCACAAAGTGAAAACTTTCTCTCCAAAAATTATAGTGAAATAGAATAAATAGAAGGTGGGCTTTATTGATTATAAGATGAATGCTGACTGTAGCATATTTTTCAAGCACAGGACTAGGTTTTGAGAAGTGAGGGTAAGACAAGTTTGGTATTTGTCTTGATTGGATGCCTTTGTAAATGAGCAGAGCCTGGCTCATACTAGGTGTTTGAGATGAAATTCTATTAAGTCTGATGACCCACTAGATGGTTTTCTACTGACTTTGAGTAACAGTGAAGAGGGCTATGTTCATGTTTGTTTCTTAGAAAGCCATCACCCTGCCTCTTGCTTGCCTCTTTCTTATGTATCTGGTTCTAGGTCTAAGGCAGCTCTTTGTTTGTTTGTTTGTCTTGGACCAACATGCTTTTTTCCTCCATCATTCATTCAGCTTGAAAAGATATGATGGCAGTCACAGTATCTGACCAGAGTTTGCTTGAACAGCTCTCTGGAGATTTTTTACTGTCTTAGAGTCCCAGGCCCTGGTGTAATGTCTGACATGCATTTTGTACTCAGTAAATACTTCATTAAAAGAACGAAAGTAATTAATTACTAAACAATGCAGTGAGTGGTGTTTTCAGAGAACCTTGAATGGCAATGAGGATGATGGGTCAAAGTGATGATCTGGTTAAGCATAATAATGATGGCGACAGAGATGATGGTGATGTCTGTCCTAATTCTGACCATGTGGCAGGCCCGCATCAATCACCTCATGGAATCCCCTAACAACTCTATTGTGAAGGCAGAATTATAAGCCCTACTTTCCAGTGGGGATGTGAGTGTGAAGACTGGTGGCCTGCAGAGAGACCTGTACCTGTTTGACTTATAAATCCCAGGATCCAAATCCTTAACCACAAAGCAAAATAATTAGATTCTGCTTTGCTAAAAATCATTTCCAGGCATGTAATCTGGCAGAACAGATGATGGTGTCTTTGTGTTTCCCAAATAAGTGACAGTTTAGCCTGTGACAGCTCAAAATAGCTTCATCATACATCATTTCACTCTGAACCTTTGGCTGGGTTTTGATGCAGAAGCGAGAATGTGAAACTAAAGGCCATAGGACTCTTCACTTTCTTGGGGTTGAAAAGCGATGTCCTCATCAGCCATGCTGTTAGGGAGGACAACCTCTTGTGTGCTCCCTCTGCTGTGCCTCTTGTCTGTGTGGATGCAGCATGTTCTTCTCGGTGTTTATCACAGCACATAGCAGCCGCATAATTACGAACACTCAGGAAGACAAATTTAACTATTTTGTGGAGAAGTCACTTTGAAAAGTCTGTTCTATGTGTGGATTCATGTTTAGCATTGTCCAAATTCAAAAGCACAAAATTACATACTTACATCAGTAACTTATTCATAAATTCCCCTCTCTGCCTTGTTTGTTTTCCTGTTAGAAACCAATCCAAATCAGTTTTACCATTGATGATATACAAAATGATGATACTTAAATATCAAGCCTATGACATGGACCAAACAGTTGAGGCAAATCCAGCCTATGATTGCTGTCTTCTACTTCCAAAGTGCCTGTGTGGAAAGACTTGGTGAGGTCAAGGCCTTAAGGGTGTGATCTCCTTTTCAAAGTTTTGAACTAAGGCTGCTGAAGTGAGCATACATAGAATGTGTTTTCAAGCAAATAGTATCAGCTCAAAATTGAATGTTCAGGTCAGGCTTTCATTTCACAATGGGGAAATTTCCTGTAAGCTTTCTCTACTGTCTAGTCTCCTCCAGGAAGACAAGGACCCCGCTTCATAAATGCAGATCCTTGGACAAGTGACCCCTTGATTCAGAGAGGATCTTTTGATTATCAGTGACCAAAATGAATTATCCTAAAGCAATCTCAGTTTTGAAAGCTGAGATCCCACTCCATGGGAAGCAAACCTCGTCTCCAGCCCTGAACATGTAAGGTTAATGATGAACAGGCTGCAAGCAGAGAGGTCTGAAAAAAGCACAATGGTTAAGTCTGCCAAGGACTAATCAAGCACGCTGTTCCCTTGAGTCTAGACAATTGAAACAAGCACTTCAGAAAGGTTGAAAAGATGTCCGTGGATACTTTTGGTTTACTTTGTCTGCAAACCTGTGTTTCCCTCTCCCCTGTGCTATCAGCTGGTCCAAGAATTTGGGGTGGTGGGGTGGAGGTAGTGGTGGTGGTTATCACTAGTCTTCTGGGGTCCACTGCCAGAGGGCTCTTTGTCTCTCTGCTGGCTGATCCCCCATGTTCTTCCACAGGCTGAGGCAGCCTGGGACAAATCACCATTGGTCTCACTGATGACTGGAGTAGGACTTCTGGGATGGGAGTGTTAAGTAATGGTAGAACACTCATCTAGCCTGCCTGAGGTCCTGGGTTTGGTATCCAGCACCACAAACAAAATAAACTTGCAAATGTCTATGGTCTATGCCACTGCCTAAAGTCAAGTTTAATACCTGAGGGCCAAGCTGCAGCTGTGGGCCATACTGAGGTCTAAGGTGGCAGTGGCCTTTGCTGCCACCTGAGACCATGGTGGTGGTCACTGGTCTGTAGTTCTGCTGCTCCAGAGGGCCATGGTGGGGTCTGTAGTCCTGCAGCAGCCAGGGTCATGTTGATGTTTGGCCTGTGTTACACCAAAGGCCAGGCAGATGTCCATGGTCTGTGCTGCTGCCTAAAGTCATGTATATGTCCATGGGCCGGGATGCTGCTGGGGACCATATTGATGCCCATCGCCCATGTAACCCCAATAGCCATGTTGGTGTCCTTGGCCTGGACTGCTGCCACAGAAAATTATAGTGTCCATGGCCTCTGCTGCAGCAGAGGTCTGTGTTGATGTCCATGATCTATACTGACACCGGAGACCAAGCTGAGGTCCATGGAATGTGCTGAGACCAGAAACCATGTGGAAGACCATGATCTCTCCTCCTGCTGACTATAAAGGGCAAGGAAGCTACTTCTGCAGTGATATCAATGACTGCATGTATGATGAGTTGCTAAATGGTCTTATTAATAAAAAACTGGGAGCCAGATATTGGGGTGAAAACTGAGAGATCAGAGAAATAGGACAAGCCACAGCCAACCTTGTCTCACCGACTCCTTGGCCTCCAGAGAGAGTTACTTCCTGTATACCCATGCCTATATGCCTTTCTGACCCTGCCCTCTCACTTCCTCTCTCCACTCAGCTACATCAGTTTCCTCTTTCCACCCAGCTCTATCACTTCCTGTCTGTCAGTACAGACCTCCAGACTTCTATGGTTAACTAGTGCTGGGAATTAAAGGCATGTGCCACCGCCACACCTGGCTCTGTTCCCAGTGTGGCCTGGAACTCATAGAGGTCTGGGTGAATCTCTGCCCCCCAAGTGATAGGATTAAAGGCATGTGCTACCACTGCCTGACCTCTATGTTTAATATAGTGGCTGGATTTTTCCTCTGATCCTCAGATAAGCTTTATTTGTTAGAGGACAATAAAATATTACCACATTTCCTCCATTTTGTCTAAAATAAAAAAGTTATCACTAATATAAGAAAAACTATATACAATAAGTATAAAAACTATATACAGTATACACAGGCAATAAATACATCAACAATGTCTAGTCCATGGTCCTTCAGGTTCTGCTTCACAGAGAGACTACCAGATATTCTACAGGACACAGGGAAAAGCAACTAAAAAACCCTAGGCCTACAGGCTGAAAAATGGATGCCCCAACATTGCAGAGGAACTTTGGGTGACTGTCTAGGCAGGCAGATGTCTCTGTCATTTCTCATATTTTTGGAAGTTGCTTGTTTGCAGTTCCTGTTTAAGTAGGCAATATTATATCCTTCTGGGGTCTTTAATGAAGTTGAAGACTAGATAGTTATAATTATAATTTTCCTTGGTTATGATAAAAGACAAATTAGATGTGAAACTTTAGATTCACAAATACAGGATAGATGATAGAATATTTTCTTAAATTTTGTCAAATACAAATAGACTAGTTATTGTAACTATAATTCTTGCTTGATAACCATTTTATTATATGTAATTTTACTATGTTAAAATTAAAACCTTCCTTTTTGATTAGACAGAAAAGGGGAAGTACTGTGGGATCTTTCTGTATGCTGTGAATATGTGTTGCTATGATTGGTTAATAAAGTTGCTCTAGCCTATGGTGAGTCAGGTTATAACCAGGCAGGAAATTCAAAGAGTGAGACAGAAAGAAGAGAGGAGAGGTGAGAGAGACACCAGCCTGCCGCCCAAGGAACAACATGCCAGCAGACCGGTAAGCCATGGAAATACATGCAAAATGTAGATTAATAGAAATGAGTTAAGTTATAAGAGCTAGCTAGCAAGAAGCCTGCCATAGGCCATACAGTTGTAGATAATATTAAGCATCTGAATGATTATTTTATAAGCAACTGAGGGACCACTGGGCTGGGCAGGACCGGAGGAACTCAGGACTGGAGAACCTTAGGACTGGAAAAAACTTTTGACTACAACTGCAGACTCACAGTTGAGAATGAGGGGCATAGAAGGCTTCTGTGGTGGCCTCTACCCTCCCCTTCTCCCTCCTCCCTCCCCCTCCCCCCAAAGTAACAGCCTAGAGAGAAAGCCATCAAAGAAAACTCTTAAAAATTGTGATAAGGATGCTGAAGTGTAGCTTTCCATAATTGATGGCTTGTGGTGGTGGGTGAGGGTGGGGGAGGACTCAGTTTTCTTTAAGGGGCTGGCAACTGAGAGTTTGACCATGCTCCTCTGAGTATATGGACAATACAAATTGGACATGTTTATGTTTTTCTTCTCCTTCTCCTTCCTCCTCCTCCTCCTCCTCCTCTTCTTATTCTTATTCTTATTCTTATTCTTTGTGTGTGTGTGTGTGTGTGTGTGTGTGTGTGTGTGTGTGTGTGTGTGTGTCGGGGGGGAATTCAAAAGGGTGGGGATGGACTAGAGAGAACTAGGAAGTGAGTGTGATTGGGGTGCATGCTGTGAAATTCCCAAATAATCAGTAATCAAAAAAATATTATGTTGGGAAAAAAATGAACAAGGAAAGTGAAGGAACAATAGCAAAAGTACCCAGTTTGTTTAAGAAAGCAAACTCCTGTGATGGTTTAAATCCCTCCTGAACCTCACTCTCACCCATCAACCTAATCTTACTTCTTCCCTCTCCTACATCCTCTCCATCCTTAACTCCCTTGCAACTAGAGGTTTTTCTGTCCTGCCCAGTCCTATATCCATTTCTAAATAATCACTCAGAGGCTTAATAATGCTTGTTAATTAATAAATAGTTACACTTATTAATAATAATTAATAAATATTTAGCCAATGGTTCAGGCTTATTACTAGCTAGCTCTTGCATTTACATTACCCCAATTCTGTTCATTTAAGTATTGCTACATGGCTGTGTCTTCTGGCATATTGTTCCTTGGGCAACTAGATGGTATCTCCCAAACTCTGCTCTTTTCCTTCTGTATGTTTGTTTGGACTTCCCACCTGACTTTATCCTGCTTTGCCATAGTCCAAAGCAGCTTTACTTATCAACCAATGAGAGCAACACATATTCACAGCGTACAGAAGGACATTGCACATCATTTCCCCTTTTTTATCTAAGCAAAAAGGAAGGTTTTAACTTTAACAATGTAAAATTTCACATAACAAAACAGGTATTAAGCAAGAATTACAGTTACAATATTTAGTCTATTTGTATTTGGATTATCATCTATCCTATCTTTGTGAGTCTAAAGTTTCATACCTAATTTATCTTTTATCATAACTAAGAAAAACTGTAATTATAACTACTTAGTCTTCGGCTCCATCAACGATCCCAGAAGGATATAACATTACTTGAGCAAACAGGAAGTGCATTGCAAGAAACGCCCAAAACTCTAGAATGGCAGAGGTATCTGCCTGCCTAGACAGTCATCCAAAGTTCCTCTGTAATGTTGGGGTACCCATCTTCAGTCTACAAGCCTAGAGTACCTGGAAGACTTTTTAGTGAAGCAGGAAATTTAAAGGATTGTCTCACCTATATTGGCAAAGTCCATCAGCCACTTTCCTCTGTGTCCTGAAGAATGCTTGCCAGTTTCTTCTATGCAGCAGGAACCTGAAGAACCATCCACCTTATTTTGGCAAAGTTTAGTAATTACTTTTCTGTGGGTCCTACATATCCTGTTTATACAGCATACTACTGTCAAGTAGTCTGGGCAAGAGTAGTTTCTTGCTCAAGTGGCTAGCCTTGCCACATTGTAAGGGGTTTCTTTGATGCCCAATGTCCTTTTTGAAGTAATTGGTGCTCCCAGGAGCAGACATGTCTTATTATTATTAAAAAGCCCAAGTTATTAAAACAGTTTAAATGTCATATTCTGTAGGTCTTTGAAGTATTTTAAGATTACCTATTTTCTGAAATATATCTCTGTATACCTAGAAAACCTAACTAACATGACTATAAGTTTTACTATTATAGATTTCTATTAATCTGTATTTCTTAATTACATATAACATTTTTAAATGATTTGCATAAACATAATATTTTAAACAAGAGTAGAAATATACATACAGTATAATAATTAACTTTAGTCTATTTGTTTCAATTGAATTTGTATCAATAAAACAAATGTAAAATATGTAAGATTGATAGTTGATTTTGGATTAAATAGATTCAATAATCTACCCTTTTATCCTATCATTTCTATATCCCTCCTTTTCCTTTTACAATGAGATCCCTGAATCTAATCTTCTTTGTTCAGCTTTTTTTCTGACCATTACCAATAATAACTTGTAACCAAGCCCCTAAACAATGACAAATATCCATAATTTATTTGGGGGATGTGGGCATAGTTTTCTAGACTGCTTCCTATTGATTGGGAGTGCTAGTAATCTTTGGGGACCCAGAGAAAATTTAAAATTATGTTCAAGTTCTGATTGGAGTAGTCTGTGAGGCTGGATCATCTCAGTCAGCAGCCTTGAACCTCTTCTGGATGCAGAACTCAAAGGAAACTGCAACAGAGGCATTCGGTTCCTACCCTGCTTCATTTCTGACCCTGATTTTCCTCAGTATAAGATAAAATGAAGCTTTTCTTCCCCAAGTTGATTTTGGTTATGGTGTTTTATCACAGCAATAGAAACCCTAATAAGACATCTTACTTGTAATCAATTGCAGTTGGTACTAGTATTTCAAAGGAGAGGAAGTTAAATGATCCACAAGTGACTCTTCAGTGGATTTGACAGAACTGCACAAAGCCAGAGAAGTATTCTCCTGACTGTCACCTGGGTCAACCTCATTGTTTTGCACAATAGAAATTCCAGTATTAGGAATGTCTAATTTGTGAGGAGGCCAGATGGTGCATCTAGGAATGCCCAGGGATGGGAATCAGAATATGGACAGCTAAAGCACAATTCTGACACTGGCTCTGTGTGGTACTACACGAATCACCATCACTCCCTGAGCCATATTCTCCTGTAGCGTGAGGACAATGGTTACTGAAGCTGCATTATGTTTTTATAGACCTTTACACAATTCCTGATGCAGCCATGCCAGCTCAGTGTTCTTCACGATTGTTTTCATGACGTGCTGTCTAGAAGCTGTCCAGTTTGCTGCTGAGTGATTATCTGAACTTCTTCATCTAGGTAGGTGTCCTGGGACAACTTACTCTGTCACTCCTCTGCAAAATCTCTTCATCTTGCACTGAGGGCACCAAGGAGTCAGCACTTGTGTGAAAGGTAGTGTGTGCTTAATTTTATTTCTTTTTTAAAAGCTTGATAAATTGACTTATTGTGGAGATATCCTTATGGTATTAGTCACGTTCTTTTGCATATAAATAGAACTTTTATGATGGTGTTTACAGCTAGATTTCCTTAGAGAACCTACCCTCTCTATGCTTCTATTTGTAGCTGCAATTTTAAAATAGGAATATAAATATTATGTCAGCTAAATAAAAGAATGATGGGTTGCCTTTCTGAAGGATAGTGTTGCCCCACTTCCTATGAAAGTACAGGTGAACTGTTACCTGATTGACATGCCATTAATTGTTCTTCACTCATTTTGTAGGCACACATATTTAATACTTTGTATGTATGAAAAAGAAGGTTTAATAGTCACAAAGCCACATTTTAATGCCTTGTGTGACTTTGAGGATGATGGCAGGATTGGAATGAAATTAGTAGCAGCAAGAGGAGGTCTCTGTCAAGGGACCTGTGTCCTGAAGGAGTGGAGGGTTAATCTTAGTCAGAGGAGGCTTTGCTGGGACGGGATAGGATCGTGAATGAACAACCTTTCAGGAGACTAGTCAGCCCTTCCCTTCATGCCTAAGGGTTTTCACCTTCAGAGTCAAATATGCAACTTAAAAAATAGCTGAAGGAGAAGAAATGAACTCAGGATGCTCAGAAGAAAGTCTTCCAAGTCACCCGGTCAGGCCTTCTGGAAGGGCCAGCAATGCCTTCACTCTGACTTTTTCTCACATGCCTTCCCCATGGCAGTTTGTAGGAACCAGAAGCTCTTTCCTTAAAACTAGCGAAAAAAAACTAAGAAAGTTGCAGTGTAATTTCCCCCAGTGATGCATGTAAGATTGGCCACTCAGAGAGTCTCTGACCCACCTGGTCTGCCAGTGGTCATAAAAACTCATTCTAGAAGGAATGTATTCCAAAGTTAGGTCAATGGAAGGTACAGGAAAGTAGAGAAGTTACTGAGTCCCTAGGCCTTGCTCAGTTCTTCTCTGTCTGGTAGGTCTCAAATCAGTAGGCTGTGTCTTTTTGCCCATTTTGTTTTGGATCTATACATAAGAAATGGGTTTTCCCCATCCTTGGTTTCTATTTCCAAAGTCTCTCATATCACATAAAACTTTGTATGTCAGACTTTCTACTTGTTAACCTCTATTTTGTTATAGGGATGTTATGTGTATGTGATACTTGTTATGGATGAGAAAAGGTCTCTCTCTCTCTCTCTCTCTCTCTCTCTCTCTCTCTCTCTCTCTCACACACACACACACACACACACACACACACACACACACACAGATGCACACTGACATGCATGTGCCTTAGCTCCACAATTCCAATCTAGTCATGTGGCTAATGAGTTACTCAATTTTATCTATTTGAATTTTTATTAATTTATTTATCTACTTACTTATAGACAGGGCTTTTCTATGTAACCTGAACTGACTTCAAACAGGCCTGGCCTTGAGCTCACCACCTGCCTGGAGACTCTAGGATCTCAGATGTGTATGACACTTGGCAGGCTCTGCTCAGTTAACCTTGCTTTCTTAAACACTCTTGCTCCCTTCTGTCGTTCCTTCTCATGCTTCATCCTTTAACAATATCCCTATGTCTATGTCTTGACTGTGTGTGTGTGTGTGTGTGTGTGTGTGTGTGTGTGTGTAAATTGAACATCTCTATGAACTGAAAAACAAAGACACCACCTTATCTTGCTTCCAGCTAACCCTGTCATCTATATCCACTTTATATTGTACAAATATTTGTCCTTGGCTCTGCCTGCCTTCCCATCATTCCACAGTCCTTTGAAACCCTCAGGTTTATGCAAAGTTTATCAACTTGGGCAGAACTGCCTATAGAGTGTGTATTGCTGTTGGACATTGCTTTGTCTTCTAAATGCACTCACTGAACACATGTAGCATGGGATGGACTCCCATTTCACTTCCTGCTGAATCTGACTGGCTTCTCCTTGATAGATTCTCTGCCTGCCTAGAGAGCTTACCTTCTAAACAGGAAAGCAATACAGTGAGTTGACAGGAAGAACTGGCATTGCATGCTTCCTTGCTGTGAATCTTTGAGTATAGCCATTTAGTCTTCAGCATTTTTGTTCTGTTTGGCATTTTAACCCTAGAAATAAGGCACTTGAAAATGAAAGCCTGCAATAATTTGGAAGATCAATTAAAAGTGAGTGACTTTTCAAGTTTTAGAGACCTCACTTGTTCCTCTGTGCTTAGAAAGACTTCTCTTTTTCTCCTAACAATAAAGGACAATGCCTAATAATTTCAAGGATTCCTCCTTTTGCTGGTTTTGCATGGTTTTTGCTGTTTGCTGTTTGATCTTAGCCTGCTTAACCTCTCTGAACTCTGGTTTCTTCCTCTATAAAATGAGACTAATCTTAGGAATTATTTCACAGAATGGTTATGAAAGATTAAAAGATAATTTATGTAAAGTGGTTAGGAAGATGCCTTCCATGAAGAAGCTTTCAAGACATGGAACTTGTAATTACTAATGTTTAGGACATG
Source organism: Onychomys torridus (assembly GCF_903995425.1). Classification (NCBI taxonomy): domain Eukaryota; kingdom Metazoa; phylum Chordata; class Mammalia; order Rodentia; family Cricetidae; genus Onychomys; species Onychomys torridus. The sequence continues at coordinate 24,860,885 of NC_050451.1, forward strand.
GATGTCAAAATTATCCATGAAAGTAGATGTGCACTTACTGTGTCTTAGAATTGAAGGACTTTCTTTTAGAATATTCTTTCTTTTAGAATATTACCTATAACTGTGTCAATGTGGCAGATGTAGAGATGTTAAGGCCACACAGTAACACAGTGCCAAGTGCCACATGGTTATTCCTTGTGGAGTAGTTGATACAGATCTCATTGCTTTGAGAGTAAATGCTGCCATGTCTGTGTGATGTTTTAGTGTGTAACTGTAACTATGAGTTTAGTTCAATCTCCTCATGTACTTGGCAAGATGGTCAAGGGAGCCCCAGGCCTAACTTCTGTTTATTCTTAGTACTAAAACTAGATATTTCTAGACTGGGTCAGGTTAAGGAATCCTTAGGAAATACAAGAGAATATTTCCTCCATGTTTTCTCTCCACATTTCTCTATGCTCTGCAGTTTGGTCTGCACCCTCATGTCTGCTGTGGCCAACCTCTACCAACCCAGACCTGACCAGAGGTATCAAATATAGAATAGACCTGCCCTCAGCTATTACCTGAAGGCAGGAAGAAAAAGTACACAGGATGATCCTTTGCAGAGCTGCGGTTGAAAACTTGAAAGCCAAATTCCCATTTTACACTGTTTAGTGTGAATGTTGGTTGAAGTTAATGTCCATCAGCTAACTGACTCTAATTAGAAACTACCCCTTAGTCTTGACCAGCCAAGCTACAAAGCTGGAGGCAATTACAGCCACTGGGGTGTGTGCTTTCAGACCTGAGGAGGCAAGAGGTAGAAAGAAGCTCCTCATTCTGGATGTAAGCAGTTCTCAGATTTTGGGGCAGTTCCTGACCGGGCTTATAAGGAGCAGGCATGTGAGCAGTTTCAGGAGTGAAAGCAGCAGCTGGGGAGGTGGCACATGCTTTTCATCTCAGCATTCAGGGACAGGTTGATTGCTGTGAGTTTGAGGTCAACCTGGTCTCCATAGTGAATTCCAAGCCAGCCAGGGTAGATAGTAAGACCCTGTCTGCGAAAGAAAAGAAAGCAGTAAACCAAGCTTCGAGCTTCCTCCCAAGACCATGCTTGGTTCTGTTTAACTAGTGTACTTGCCTATCAAAACAGATCAATATTCCCTGAAGAACTAGAGTGGAAACTGGCTCTTCCTCCTTACCACTTACATTTGACGTATAGAGAACTAAGAAAATGAGAACAATTTTGAAAAGAAAAGGCCAGATTTGGGATTTCATTGATGGAGAGTTGTCACTACTGAAATTAAAATTTCCTGAGTTGGCCTTAGAGCATTTGGAGGTGACCAGGAAAGGTACCAGTAACCTTGACAATAGAGCCATGGCAATTGTATTTCTGAAGTACAGAAAGAAAAACTATTTAAATGTCTGAACAGATAAAAGAGTCAAGGCTCTGGGAACCATGCTACAAAATGTAACATGGCTACCACACATGTAATTGGAGTCACAGACGGAGTAGAATCATGCAGAAAGTATGTTTGGAAAACAATGACATATTTTCACATATGGTGAAATACTTAAATCCATAGACCAAAAGACTTAGCAAACACCAAACACATGCACACTGTCTCTCTTTTAGACAGGGTCTTGTTATGCATGTCACCCTGTGCTTGAATTAAAAATCCTCCTGCCTCCTCCTGCCGCAGATTCAGGAAATTCTTCATATGTCACCTGAGATAGTGGACAAGCCTGTGCTGAGGTTGTGGGGGCCACCATGTCCCTGCATAAATGGGATGAATCTTAGTAAATTATGCCCCTCACTTCTCATTTAAATATCTGACAGTAATGGGGCTGGAGAGATGGCTCAGAGGTTAAGAGCACTGACTGCTCTTCCAGAGGTCCTGAGTTCAATTCCCAGAAACCACATGGTGGCTCATAACCATCTGTAATGAGATCTGGTGCCCTCTTCTGTGTACATAATAAATGAATAAATTTGAATATCTGACAGTGACAGTAAGGATGGGTCTTCATGGGAACCACAATACGTTTGGGGAAATGTCTTAAGTGAGCACTTCCTCCTTTTCCAAAGTGATAGAAAAAATGATAGTTTAATGTTCTAAAATGGCATGTATTTATTTGTGGTGTCGGGTGGGTAGGGATAATGTGTTTATATGGTACATATTTGGAGGCCAGAAGAAAGCTAGTAGGAGTGGGTGCTCTCTTCAACCATATTGATCCTGGGACTTGAGCTCAGACAGTCAGGCATGGCTGCAAGAACCTTTCCCTACTGAGTACCTCACCAGACTAAAAGAAAAATGTTGTTTTTAAAGTGAAGAGGGGACGGAAAGACAGGAATAACACAAACCAAGAACCTTGTTATTTGAATTGTTAAAGTGTGCTTTAAGAATGAAGACGAAGACATTTCAGATAGAGGAAGCACAGAGGCTTTGTTGCCAGAAGACTCAAAGGAAGCTGCTCAGACCGAAATGAGGCGAACCGGAGAGGACCTGGGTCCACATGACACTATAGCATCGGAAGTAGGGTGACAAATGGACTTATGTAGGTGTAGCACTTTCAACTTTCCTGTGAGATATTATAAAAGGAACAAAAAAAATGATCAAGAATATATATTTCAGTTCCTAGCGTAAGCAGTACGAAAAGTGTCAATTGATAACTATAGTCTCACTTTTTTAAAGACAGGGTCTCACTGTAGAGTCTAGCTGACCTGAAAGTTAATGTGTAGGCCAGGCTGGCCTCGAACTCACAGAGAAACCCTTGTCTTGCTTTTTAACAACAATATTGGAAAGGAGAAACAGGAGAACAAAAAGCAGAGACTCAAAGCAAATTAGTGAAACTGCAACAAACATTATATCGTTAGCAGACCCTGTGCATTTTAGTTAAAAGGCAGAGGCATCAGAAGGTAGTTAAAAATCACAAATAACAACACTGTATTGAGAGATAACCTTTAAATATAAAGACACTCATGGGATTAAAGGGAACTGGTAGGAAAAAGAATGCTGTAGAAATGGTGTAAGACATGTGGAGTGGCTTCCTGAATATCAGACCAATGAAACCCTAGGACAAGTAGATTACCAGAGAAAGTATTTTGCAATAACAAAAGAGTTAATGTATTAAGAAGTTATTAGTGAATATGTACCTAGTAAAATTCCAAGTGAAATCTGTTTGTGTTTTTCTAAGTGTGGGGTCCTGGAGGACTCAATTGTAGTCCAGACATATATGTGGCTCATCAGTTTAAGGACTAACGAGGCTAATTAAAGTCAGCACAGGGGCAGAAAGCAAAGTCATTGGAGGGTATAATGACCTTGGGGTAACCAACAGCTTATTTCTTGCTTCTCAATGTTTCTGATAGCTGTTTGCCTCAGGCAATGCATCATGGGTTTGACCATGTTCCACAATCTAGGATCAAGATGGATACCTTTGTAATTTAACCCTACAGTGCTCATATTTAATTAAATTAAATGTTAGATCCATTCCAGTTGGTGTCCCTTCTATAGTCCTTGTTTAAATAACTCCATAAATGCTCTGTATTTCCTCCATTGCAATGAAGGACTCTGTAGCTCAGTGTATTGCCAAAAGCTATGAAGTTGATGAGTATCAGTGTTCAAGTCCAAGTTTGCTTCAAAACCTCACACACTGCATCACACCCTCCTTCTGGACTGTTTTTTTTTGTTGTTGTTGTTATTGTTGTTTTGTTTTGTTTTGTTTTGTTTTGTTTTGTTTTACCAGATAATGCATATGTAGAACTGAAGTACCCCCCAACAGACTCTCCTGAAGACAAAGGAACATCTCTAGCTGTCAATACATACTCTAGCTGTGAATGGCTGGGAAACATGAGGAAGTTTGCTAGTTCAAAAAGAGATGGACCCGCGGCAATGGCCCAATTCCAGGTGAACTGAACACTGAGCTATGAACCTGCAAATAAATCACACATATATTCTGTTGCATCTATGTATTTGCACATGTTTAGAATAAGAATGAAAGGCTGTGGGAATCTTTCCTAGATTTCCCTCCCTTATGACATGAGAGAAAGCTAGCTGGTGTGGGTCACATGCTCAGCTCAGGAGCTTTGGTGGGGTACCTATTTCTAAGTGACATGTGAGGTCTCAGCATTGAGTTTACCTCTGGCTAGCTGTGCTGCACATGTATCTGAAGCTGGGATCGTGCAATTTTCTATGAGACAAAGCACAAAATGTTACCCTGATTGACTTGGGAAATATTCTCTCTGAGTCATTACAAGAGTCTAAGGAGAATTTTATTGTCCCATATTTCCAAGAAAGATACTGACACTCCCAGATGTGATTCTTTTAAATAAAAGATATATTTTTTCTTCACTGTGTATGACCAGAGCAATGAATTATAATTCCACAGTCTATCAGAGATATTCTATATCATTTTCAGATTGTGTTAGAAGAACCCTTGCCTGGACCCGAGTGACACAGACTTTTGTCATAGCTTCCTTACCATTTAAATGACAAATTTGCTCTGTGTATAGTTTATAGCCAACTTTTAATAAAGTTACTAAAATATGTCCAGTAAAGCCAGAAACAAATCTCCTTCCACTATCAGTTAACGGGGTTGCAAACCAAACCTGAGAATTCACTAAGTTTCCTGGAAGTCAGATCAAAGACATAAACAGCAAGTTTCCAATTCTTACTATCAGAAAGATTGAAACATGTCAGGAGTTTATTATGTGATCATTAAAATTGCTTCTTCTTGCTGATATAAAAATGATAACTGGGATCTGTAGTGCATACCTGTAATTCTGGTGCTCAGTAGGCTGGGGCAAGAGAATCGCAAGTTTGAGGACAATCTTGGCTAAACAGTGAGCTACAATCCAACCAGAACTGCATGGTGAAGTCCTGTTTCCCGACCCAGCCATTTCCCTCTGGGCATTGATAGGGTTGGACAGAACTCTGTTTATGCATGGATGCTGGAGGATTGTTTTCTTTCTTTAACCTGCATCCATGCTCATGTTGGAAACCTCAAGGGCATCAGCCTGGCATGACACGTTCCATCCTCCACACTCTTCATCTCTAGGGGTCAGCGTAAGTGTTCTTCTATCACGAGGAGCCGCTATGCAGCAGTCCGGCACGTCTCCGTATAGTGGACGTTGCTTTCACAGTTCATCAATCAAGAACATGAGTTCCAGTGACCTGACAGAATTTGACCAAGGCTTCCTGTGTTTTATTCAGATTTGAATGTTTCTCTGTCACAAAATATGAATATTTACAATATACTAACTTCCTTCTAAAATACTGAATAATGTGATTAATTGGGCATTGTTTCCAAGAATAATTCGCATCTGTAGTTATCATGAAGAAGCTGCACATCCCAGGTCACAATTCTTCCGCTGTGAAATCACTGATGGAATTGGTATCAGAAAGCACCACGTAACCCCGCCAACACCAGAGAACCTTCAATGTCTATATTTTGTGTCTGTTCTATGTTTTTAAAAATGAATTTCATCATACAGACTTGAAGACTTGGAGAGTGACAGAAAGTTAAGGTCACCAGGGACCTTGAGTGACAGCTTTGCCAATGCAGTTGGATGTTCCTCAACTGTAAAGCTTTTTTAATGAAAAGAGACCCCAAAACCTTTCTATTAATGTGCAGTGGCCTCCTGTCACTTTGCAATGAGTGAACTGTCAGCATGCCGATTACCAGGCATACAGTATACGCTCATTAAATCCTGCACTATGGGTTTCTTCGGATTGTCAAACTGCTTAATTGAAAAAATGTGTAGTGTTACTCTTATGGGAAAGAGGCAAGAATCAAAGGACTGGAGAGCTGACTCTTAACATTTTAGAGTTTGCTTTAAACTGCAGCCAGAAACTGTTCTGTTTTACAGTTTTGATTAAAGGACTTTCCCTTCTGAATTTTTCTTGTTTTGTGTATAATTCAAACACTGTAATTATAATGGAGTTTCTTTGATAATAGAACTACTAAATCATTCTGCCAGCAGCTGAAAACCAAGGGGAAGAGCTTGCCTTTGTGCTGTAGCTTCAAGGCTTATTTGGGTGTGCTGGGAAACTGGAAAGGAGGAGATTCTGTTGGGTTTTTTATCTCAGCAAACCTCTGCTTCTGTGACTGCATCATGGTGGTGGGTTGAGCCTTTCTGACACTAAGTGCCCTTAGACTGTTGGTGGTTCTCTGTCTGTAAAGTAGTTTTAAAAAACTCCAATCCTGAATACCATCCTAGACTGAATACATCAGAATTTTTTGATGTGTATGTCACAGCTGGGGGCAGTAAGGTGGGGGTAGTGGGCACGACATTGTTTTTAAAGGCTCTCCAGGTGATTACAGTGTGAGCCAATGTTGAAAGCGATTGTCTAAATTGATTCCAGTTGTCAGTATCTCAGGTCAAGACACATCTCATCAATTGTGATTATCAACTATACACATCAGCTAAAATTTCCTGCAGGTTATACACCTGAAGGATTTCAGCAGGTTAAAATCCTTGAGTTCTGGGCTCAACTTAGAGTACTAAATGAGGCTCTCTGGAGCACAGCCCAGGATCCTCTAACAAGTGTTCTAAAGTAATCCTTGGTGTGAGCTTGGAGAATCAGCTAAGGAAGCAAGATGATCTTCAGGAAGAGTTCACTGGAGCTTTGGAAAGGGACAAATTGCAGGAAGTTCAGGAAAGAATTAGTTGTTACATTTTTAGCAGTCTAGATTTGGGTACATTCATCTTGTCCTACTGTAATTATGTTTATAATAGCAACAGCATGATTTGGGACAAAGCTGTCACATCTAGAACCATATAATATCAAGGTAGGGACACCCATCCCATAATTTTTTTGAACCTCCATGTATTATTTTCAGCAAAGGTGCAAGTGTCAGGGCCTGAGACCTTGACAGCCTTAACAAGCAAGGTTCAGTCACCTGTCCTCAGGTAGGTCGATGAAAGGAAGAAATAATCTTGAAAAGCGGGAAAATATTTGTTCCATGTGGTCTCAGGAAAAGGGACAAAAAGGTCCAGTGACATGTGTGTGTGTGTGTGTGTGTGTGTGTGTGTGTGTGTGTGTGTGTGATACATACACACAGCCTTTACCTGCCCAACTTATCTTCAAGGTCCTGTCATGAGAGCTGGGTTTAAAGAGAGGGCAAGAAATATGCATATCCATGTCAAGTCCAGGTCAAGGTGTGGGCCTCTCTTCGTCAGTCTCCCCTCTGAGGAACAAGTTCTTCCTCTGGCAGTCACTGGGTTTCAGCCTTCTCCTAGCTTGGGACTCCTGGACAATTCCAGTTTCTGGGAACCATTGTTGCAATGCTCTGGTAGTTCAAGGTAGAGGCATGTGTTTCTAAATAGAATCTCTTCATTCTTAACAGGGTGTGTGTCCCAGGGCCTAATGACTGGAACCAGTGTATTATGAAAGGCCTATTAAGAATGAAAAGACAACTTATTTTGATTTAAACATATGGGAAAACTGCAAAATCAAAACAAGTTGATACTGAAATGTCATCAAAATAAAGCATTCTACTGTTGTTATTAATTACCAAAATTAACAATTATTAAAGCATCTATTTCAGAGACAGTTTATGAGTTAACCATTTTTACTCCTTAAGCATTACTGGAAATACATGATAATTATGGTGAAAACTTAGCTAATTTTAAAATGAAATTAAATTACCCAAATTATATGTAAGCATCCAATTTCAAATGCAAAGTATAAAATATTTTCCAAGATTTCAATCATGAAAATCACTTCGTGTTATCTAGCAGCTGAGAGTGGAACTTAGATATTGATGTTGGCTGGAGGGACACATTAACCAAGACTGCATAGACATGCACACTTCTTGCCCTCTGTTCAAACCTATGTGTGGAGCTGAGCATCCAGAGAAAAAGCATAGAAAGTCTGGGAAGGGCACAGAGCATCTCTATAGGACATACCCTAAAGTAAAGGATCAGCAATGGAGTTTTTCTTTGTTTTGTTTTACTCTTTTTACTCTTATTTCTTTGCTTTTTGGGGCTTGTCACCCAGCTTCAAAATAAATCACATGGAGGCTTATTCTTTCTTATGAATACCTGGCCTTAGCTTGGCCTGTTTCTAGCCAGCTTTTCTTAACTTAACTTATCCCATCTACCTTTTACCTGGGCTTTTAGTTTCTTTATTCTGCATAACTTTCTTTCATACTTGCTCTGTGGCTGGCAGTGTAGCTGGGTGGCTGGCACTTGATTTCCTCTTCTCCTTCTCCTGCTGTGGGATGGTCTTTCTGTATGCTGTGAATATGTGTTGCTGTTATTGTTTGATAAATAAAGCTGTTTTGGCTAATAGCCAGGCAGAATAAGGTTAGGCAGTACATTCAAACTAAAGATGGAGATGAAGAAGGGTATAGTTGAGGAGTTGCTAACCAGTTGCTGAGGAAGCAAGATATGTTAAAAAACAAAACAAAAACAAACAAACAAAAAACAACAACAACAAAAAGCCAGGCTGTGGTGGTGCACGCTTTTAATCCCAGCACTTGGGAGGAAGAGGCAGGTGAATCTCTGTGAGTTTGAGGCCGTCCTGGTCTCCAAAATGAGTTCCAGGAAAGGCGCAAAGTTACACAGAGAAACCCTGTCTCAAAAAAAAAAGAAAGAAAGAAAAGAGTTTGGGCGGGAGAGATAGCTCAGAAGTTAAGAGCACTGACTGCTCTTCCAGAGGTCCTGAGTTCAATTCCCAGCAACCACATGGTGGCTCACAACCATCTGTAATGAGATCTGGTGCCTTCTTCTGTATACATAATGAATAAATAAATCTTAAAAAAAAAAGTTTAAAATAAGGATTTTTTTTTTTTTTAGAAAAGGGTACCAAGCCACATGGCTAAACATAGATAAGAATTATGGGTTAATTTGGGTGTAAGAGCTAGTTAGTAAGAAGCCTGAGCTACTGGCCAAGCATTTATAAGTAATATTGAGCCTTTGAGTCAATTATTTGGGAAGCAGCTGCTGGATATTTGGGAACAGGCAGGTGGGACAGAAACTTCTGGTTACATTCTCCTTTTCTTGCTCCTTGATTTCTTTTCCCAGATTTCTCCTTCTATTTATTCTCTCTGCCTACCACCTATCCTTTTTTCTGCCTCTTTATTGGACATTCAGCTCTTTATTAAACCAATCAGGTGTTTTAGACAGGCAAAGCAACACAGCTTCATGGAGTTAAACAAATGCAACATAAAAGAATGCAACACATCTTTACATCATTAAACAAATGTTCCACAGCATAAACAAATGTAACACATCTTAAAATAATATTATATAACAGGAAGGGAGGTGACAGATAAGAGAAGGGGAGGAAGAGATATGAGAAAGTACAAAGACAGGTAAATAGAAAGTGTATAATGAAACTCATTATTTCCCATAGTAACTAAAAATGACAATAATAAAATAATTAAAGAATATTTAGTTTTTTTGGGCTCCATTCTCACTGACAAAGTTATTAAATATATGCATAAATAGACTTCAAAATATGTAACAGAAATTAAGCATTATTTTTTCACCTTTCTGCTTTAAAAAGCTTCAAAAGATAAAAGAAAAAAATTGGATTTTTTAGCCATATATCACATTACCCCTAAGACTCTGTCACTTGGGTCCATGTTGGGCCCATCCGTGAACACAAGATGAGAGTGATAAGATACTGTTTCTCACACAGGAAGTTCATCTTAGTGATGGCAAAGACAGTGTGAAAATGCACAGTGCTAGGATGAAGGAAGCAGGGTCACTGATAATTTAGTCCTGAAGGCAAACCCATGCTCAGAGAAAGTGTGTCAACCCTCCATGCTGTACTCACACTTCAGATTCAGATGCAAATGAGCTCTCAGTCTCAGGACCCTCTGAACCTTGGGAGAGTCTTGCTGTGGGCTCTTCTCTAACATCTGAGTGATACATTTACCTACCAAATAAAATGTGTTGATTTAAATGTTCTAAGAGAAGGATGTGAACAAACACAGTGGGAACCATTAGCTTAAGGAGTTGATGCATAAGATGTACTTAGAGAATTAATGATTAAGACCTATGTAAGAGGGATTTGAGTTTGGTGACCCAACACACAAATTGAATGGTTCACAACTGCTTGTAATTCCAGCTCCAGGGGATTTGTCACCCTCTTCTGGTCTCTGTGGCCTCTGTGGCTACCTGGACTGATGTACACACACACACACACACACACACACACACACACACACAATTTAAGAAAAAACATATGAGAAAGTCACATTATCTGGTATGAATGGTGTCTGCTAATGAAAGCAGTTAAAACTGTGAAGAGGCTGGGGGGACCACTGCATGAGAATGTTTTCCCATTTTGCGCGTCTTCATAAAATGCCTGGTCCACCTTGAGAAGTAAAAGATTCAGATGAATTGTGACCTAACACCACAGTGAGCTTGGGTTCTACAATGTACATGAGTGTTTAGTTAGTTAGAAATTTCTGTTTGTTTGGGGAGACACTGTGACATTAATAGGAGCCAATATTGCTAGGGCTGCTGCTGTTCTCCTGTCTGGAAGAGAATTATCTGGGCTTCTCACCCAGAAACATGCTCTAAAGACAGTGTTGTGGTTTGTTTGCCTGATTGTGTTGTTTGGGTTTTGTTTACTGCTGGACTGGGGGAGCTGCTTCAGTGTCAGTAGTTTTGCTAACACAATGAAGATCTCTATCTCTTAAGGCTCCAAATGTCTTCTGGATTAGTCACACCTTGCATATTAACCATTTCCATGTGTATATTTTACTGTTGTGGACTGGCAAATGCTCCGTTTCACAGATTGATGCCCTAGTCTCAATATTACTGTGTTTGGAGGTCTTTAAAGAGGAAATTGAAATTAAATGAAAATTTAAGGGTAAGGCCATAATCCAATACAACTAGTGCCCATATAAGGTCAGGAAGAAACCTCAGCTATATATACACAGAGGATCAGATAAGGACAGGTGAGCAAAAGTGATTTTGCCAGCCCAGGGAGAAGTGAGTCCACCTGACCCTGCTCTCTTGGACTTTTCATCTCTAGAAATGTAGAAAATACATTCTGTTGTGGAAGTTCCGTGATGTTAGATCACTGACCTCCACTCTAAGAGGTCAGTCATTTAGGAGACCAGATCTGATTCAGGCAAGAAATTAGGCCAAGATTCCTACAGTTTTACCTCTAGGACAGAGAATTCAGAGATTGTGCTGTGGCCTTCCATACACACCCCTGTCCCTGAAACAGCAAGAGAGTCTTAGAGTATACCCAGTACCTGGTTCCTTGTCAGGTAGGCTATGTTAAACTAAATCCTATGGTGTCCAACTTACTGTCAGCCTCCCAAATCAGGTAAATGCTGATATAGCTTCTTCTTTTGGAGGATTTGTTTGAGGCTCTGTCTCCTGCTCCAGGCCATCAATCATATCTGTGCTCTAGCTCTCTCAAGGTTCCATCATGTCTGTGCTCTAGCTCTCTCAGGGTTCCATCATGTCTGTGCTCTAGCTCTCTCAAGGTTCCATCATGTCTGTGCTCTAGCTCTCTCAGGGTTCTATCATGTCTGTGCTCTATCTCTCTCAGGGTTCCATCATGTCTGTGCTCTATCTCTCTCAGGGTTCCATCATGTCTGTGCTCTATCTCTCTCAGGGTTCCATCATGCCTGTGCTCTAGCTCTCTCAGGGTTCCATCATGCCTGTGCTCTAGCTCTCTCAGGGTTCCATCATGCCTGTGCTCTAGCTCTCTCAGGGTTCCATCATGCCTGTGCTCTAGCTCTCTCAGGGTTCCATCATGCCTGTGCTCTAGCTCTCTCAGAGTTCCATCATGTCTGTGCTCTAGCTCTCTCAGGGTTCCATCATGTCTGTGCTCTATCTCTCTCAGGGTTCCATCATGGCTATGCTCTATCTCTCTCAGAGTTCCATCATGTCTGTGCTCTATCTCTCTCAGGGTTCCATCATGTCTGTGCTCTAGCTCTCTCAGGGTTCCATCATGTCTGTGCTCTAGCTCTCTCAGGGTTCCATCATGTCTGTGCTCTAGCTCTCTCAGGGTTCCATCATGTCTGTGCTCTAGCTCTCTCAGGGTTCCATCATGTCTGTGCTCTAGCTCTCTCAAGGTTCCATCATATCTCTGGTATAATCCTTTATCCCCACTAATTGCTTTCCCACCTAAAGGCCTGGGCATGACCTCCACGTTGAGGGTCTCTCACCTAATAATACATGCCCTAAAGTATATTTTATGTTAGCTCCTTCCCCAAACCCACAACTCTGATTTCTAGTACCATCTGTGCTTTTTGTTATGGAAGTCCAAGCTAATATAATTATTGACAAATTCTACTATTGGGTTTAAATTTTCAGACTTAGCCCACACTAACTTAAGTAGAATTTTTAGTTTGGAGCAAAGCATCTGTGAAAATCCTTAAGATATCTTTTTCCTTGTCTGCCCTATTAAGTAGTACCCAGCAGGATTTTAATATAATTTTGTCCATCGGACATTTCCTTTTTTAACAATTACTCACTGAGTGCCTACCTATGAGCCAGTTACTCATAGATGAAGATGAAGTATTTGTACTCCAGATGAGGAAATAAAACAGGTGCATAAACACTGTCACTTGCTCATAAAAATGCCACGACTAAATTGACTGACTGCAGCTGATGGGGCAGGGAGAGTCTGGAAAAGCTGCTCTCAAAGGAGGGCTTTGAAGGATAGATGAGACTGGCCACACAGAGCAGGCCAATGAGATAGATCAGGTGGTGAACAGAGGGCAAGAGATTGAATTTCTGTGCAGTTTGCAGTGAGGTATAAACTTTGACCTAAATGCAGAATATACACAAGGAAACTTTTGTTCACAGAACCATCTCAGATTCAATTTTTAGAATCCTATGCATGTCACATTGACTCATCTATACTCATAATACATACACAAGATAGATACTGACATTATCCCCACTTTGTAGACAAGAAAACCTAGGCATAAATAATAATCCATAATACACACTGGAGCTGGGATTTCTACCCACATATTCTTAATAAAGGCTTGTGTAAGGGAGTCCTGAAACCTGGGGCATGCTAGTGTTGACGGAATTTCAAATGGGGCAAGATGTAGAGTTTCAAAATGGACAGTTTTGCACATTTCCTTGGGCCAAGAGAAAGGCAGATCTCCAACACTGACAACCATAGCTGGGGGCATTGCAGAGTCACAACGCGCCTTCCTGCAAGTTAGCAGGGCTCACAGCCCTCAGTGGAGATAAATTGGCGCAGGGAAACAAAGGTGTTTTTCAGGCGCTTAGCTGCCATGTACAGCGAGGACAGGGTTATGAAAGGACCTTTTCTGCCTCCACTGCCTTCCGGACTGTGTTCTTAGTGAATCTGCTACAACAAAATGGAGTTTCTTAGTTGCGTGTCATCTGAGGGTAGCAATTAGTTGCATGTGTTTGGTAAGGTGCCAGCCCCTGGGGCTCCAGACCTCAGTGCGGGAGCCACTGTTTGTCATGAATTAGTCTTTAAATACAGGCAAGTTTTAAAATGGAGCATGCTAATTTGGGTTTCGCTAACTCCTTTGGAAGAAGGCTGGGCCTGTTTAGTGCCAGCTGGCCGAGTTGGCATTTAGAGAGAAATTGGGTCCCTACCAAACATCACATCAGCCCTCCCTCCATCTTTGGGATCAAAATGGCCCCAGAAGCCGAGTGGGTATGAGAAGCAAGGTGAACGAAGGGGCAGCAGCATTGGTGATGGCAGGCAAGTGACTCGCCTGGGGTCCCGCTAAGCCCACCTTGGGAAAGGACACTGTGCCTGTCTTTCCCAACTCACATGGCCCAGAGGCCACCCATTCAGCGACTTTTACATAAAAGGCTCCCTCATCCAATTGCTTATACACTGCGCCTTTTATACTTTTCCAAGCCATACTTAAGGGATTATCACTGCAGCTTTTAACTTGCCCCAGAAAGAGCTGAATGAACGTGAATGGGGCGGAAGAGTCCTCAGTGAGAAACTGTGCCCTCCAAGCCCAAGATGCTCACAAAACCTCTAATCACCATTTAAGAATGCCATTCTGTTTTTGGTGGTGGCTGGCTACCAATGCAATGTGCTAATTAACTGTTACTGTACATATAGATGATCATTACAAGGGGTCTTGTCACATGCACAGAGCAGAACTCATGGATATAGAATAAGGTTGAGGTCATAAGCTCCGGTCGTGGTCCCTTTAACATGGCATCACCTTTTCCTACTGAGAAAGAACAATCAAACTCTCATCCATTTGACCCTTTCAGCTTGGTACCTTCCCAACAAAGTTTCAATGGTAGTGCCTTTTTAATAAAAAGTTTTCCAGGTGATGATCTGACCTTGTGAAGTTGTCGATGTGTCACTGTGATACAGTTAAGGTTGAAAATGGCACTTGTTTATTTACTTATTCCCTCCTCCTCGTCCTCCTCCTCCTCCTCCTCGTCCTCCTCCTCCTCCTTCTTCTCCTTCTTCTTTTTTCAAACACCTCTCTGTCTCTAAATAGGATCATTCTGTATTCTGGGGAGGAGCCTTGAACCTAGGGAGACAGAAAGGAAATGTAAATAAGTTTCACATTTCTTCTGAAGATTGGGCTTTTTTTTGTTGATGTTTTGTTTTGTTTTATTTTTGTTTCCTTATATGAATTTATCTGTTCAATGGATTGCTGAGAAGTCTGAGTTGTCCTGGTTACTAACATGCTGTACTTTAAATTTGGAGGTAGTTTTTTTCTTCTTTTGTTTTGATTCCATCTGCTTATTTGATTCAGGCCCTGTCTCCTTCTGAAGGCAGCCTATTAAATCTACTAATAAGCTGACACTTCCTGAGAGTCCTGAAGGAAATGCTTTCCTGACAAGGCAGGGATTTCTTGCTGTTGCTTAATCAGTGTTGTGCAACATACGGAGGAACACTTTGAGTACTTGAATACTGTCCATACTCTTCAGCGGGAAGTTTAGTTTGCAAGCCTTTCCTTTCTGCAGTTTATTTGGATGCTTATTTAATATTTTGGATCTCATCAGGACAAAGTGTCTCTTTCATGAATAAAAGCCTATAACGAGCCTGCCGAGGCTTTAATTTATGATGTTTCCTACGGCCTACCGTGTTGTGGGGATCTGACTTGGGATGCCTGTGATTATGTCTATAAGCTGCAAGTAAACCAGCTGGTATTTGTTCTGAAAGTGCTCCGAGTACACCTCCTGTTAATGGCCCATGGCTTGATCCAGCATCTGCTAAACTAATACATTGTCATTTTCGCCATGAAAGTCAGCACAAATCATTAAGGATTCCACAGCCATTTGTGTCCTTCTCTCATCTCAAATACACCAATTACCACGAAATTATTCCTATTAGCAGCGTGATTGAATGATACTAACCTGACTGGAACTTGCTGGCAGAATTTCCCTCATAATGACAGTAATGAACTGAGCATTTAAGTCCCTGCTCGGCTCCATGAAACAGGAAGGTTTGGTAGTTCACTTTGTGACACCCTGTGAGCAGCACCGCCCAATAATTGGGTGAGATCCAGGAGCAAGGTGCTCATCCTTTTTCCTCAGAGTGGGAAGGCTTTCTCATCTTGTTTTACTCTAGTGGGGGTGGAATCTCATCTAGCCTTTACACATGGCTTCAGAGATCAGTTTTTGGTATGATCATTATTGCATAAGGAGCGTCATGCACTTATGATAGACAATGTCTGAATTTTAATAAAATAGTCCACACAAAATGCAATACTATCAGTAACAATGACTAGGAAAAATGCAAAAAGCCTAATACTTTTAAGCTTTTAATCAGTGAGATTAATTATTTAATTTACCTTTTTTGCATAATGTAAGTATGTAAGGCCACATGAGCTATGTAACTGAAAATGCCTATCAGGCAGACATTCCAAGATAAAAAAGCTGGGCCTGTGAAAACTTCTGTCCCATCCCTTGAAGTTACTGACATGGTTTCTGCATCAGAATATATCAGATTGGAGGCATTTTCCAACAATCTGAGAAAACTAGAGAATGTACTGAACCCTTGTTCTGGCCAATCCTATATTGTCTTGTCTCTTACATATGTTTGAACATGGTTTTGGAAACCACCTTAGGGGAGATGTGACCCAAAGCCACACCTTGCCTGAGCTTCAGATACTTTGCCAAGGATCCTCTGACATCCTGGGTGAGGAGAAGAGGTGGCCTGCCTCATAGTGCAAACATATTAGTAACTCATGGGGTAATCCCTGGCTGGGGGATGGGAACTGCATCTTGTTAAAACTATGTCTGGTTTAAAGTGTTTCTCAAACACATTGTGCACAATCACACATCTAAAGCACATAGGTTTTCAGTAGCTTCCACTCTAGTTGCTCATTTTGAAAATGCATTCTGAGATCATATTCCCACTGCAAAGGATGCTGATGCCCTTAAGCAATGTTGCCTTTGCTGGTCTGCACACCCATGCCTCAGCTGCCTACTGTGTTGTATACCAAAGGAATATGGCTGAACTCATCTCAAAGAATTAGTTCTCCACCATTGGGTGCCACCCTCCACAGAAAAACCTGAGAGCTCTCTCTGGCCAGTGCCTGGCTGAGACTCACAAAGAGGACAGCTGTCCTGGTGTGATGGGCAAGGCTGAACTCCAATCTTTCTTGGCTTCTCTGGTGGCCAGTGGGTTGCCTTTTTTCTTCTTTGCTGTCTTGGGTGAGTCCATTAATCAGTCACTAATGGAATGCACATCTCAGGGCCAGGTTTGAAGCAAGGTCTGTAGTAAAGAAATAGTGAGTGTGATAGAGATGCCCCCAAAGGCCACTGTGAGTAGATAGTGAATAGATAGTACTGGGGGACAGGCAAGGATGGAGTGCACAAAATTGGGAAAGTCAGCAAGAGCAGCTATAGAAAACATCCTATACTATGTATAGATTTATGTCCTAAATATATAATAGACAGCAGTTGAAGAGCTTTTAGAACAGAGATGGTAGTTTCTATCAATTATTAAAATATTACTCTGTTGTATAGAAATCATTTGGAAGGAGCAAAAATAGTTGTAGGGAAGACAATAGAGAGGTTTGATGACCTCATTTCTGGAGACTGAACGTGGATAGACTCCTAAACTTTGCACTGGACAGCTAGCTGTCTATCTGGATAGTTACAGGGGGTTTCCCAGCAAAAAAAAAAAAAAAAAAAAAAAGGAATGGAAACTGTGTTATAACATATGTATCTGAATATTTCAAACCTGTAAGTCCCCACTAACCTGTTACCAAAGAAAAAATATTTTAAGGCCAAAATATAAGAAAAAGTAAAGCTATGAATTTTATATGATTGAAAATTGGCCAGATATCAAAGACAAGTGCATGGGGTTATTGGTGCCTGATCTGTTATTTGGAAATTTGGATGGTGTTTTTAAAAAGAAAAACTTAGTTTTAAATTCATATCAAGTAAGCTATTTTCTTTTCTTCATCTCATTAAAATGTTGTAATTTAATGTCTTTCTTTTTTAAAAAGGTACATTTGGTCTGCTAACAGTTGCGATCTTATATAGGGATCCTACATTAAAACTCTAGGTCCACATGGAGCCGTTCCTCTGACTTATCGCAGTGTCTGTGATGTCTTCCATGAATACGGGCAGTGATGAGGATTCAAAAGCCCCAAATACTTTCCATCTAGTCCTTTACAGAGAAGCTTGCTGATTCCTATCTAAAGAAGTAAAAATTACCCTGTATTTGTATTCAACATGTGTACAATTTGAATATATTTCCATCAAGATTGTAATTAGAAAAGTTAAAAATATTTCATTTATTTTCAGTAAAGTTATATTTCTTGTAAAATGTTCAAAACACAAAGTGTGTTAACCAAAATTAAAATGTTTAACCCAAATGCATATATATATATATATATATATAGAGAGAGAGAGAGAGAGAGAGAGAGAGAGAGAGAGACTTTCATTAAATCTTAATATTTTTTATAAAAATCAGAATGATTCCTGGTTGTTTTTATCATTCTATCTATGTGGGGAGCTGCCATTCTAAGATGGCGCTGACTTCCTGACAGCTTTGCTGTAAACAACTCCATATTTGGCTATGCTTGCTGGGCTGCGCACCTCGAGGTTTGCGCATGCGTGTATATGGTAATTTGGTCTTATGTCCTCAGCCTATCCCATGGCTCCCCGTGCTTGCATTCTGGCGGGATCCAATCATAGATTGACCCGTTCGCTTGGTTCCCTATATAAGCAGCTGCCTTTTGGTTCTTGGGGCCCTTCACCTTCCGCTCTCCCTTAATCAAGAGGCGCTCCAATAAAGTGTGATCTGAGAAGAATCCTCGAATGGTGGTCATTCTTCCTCGCTGGTCGAGGAGCTCGCTGCAGCTGGTGCTGAAACCCAGGAAACTCGGACACCGGGTGAGGGGTCGAAGGGGATTCAGAACTCAACACACGGAGCGGCGACATCGTTATCTTCTAGGGTCTGAAGTCAGAAGATTGTTCAAGGTTCCTGAGTATACTGCTGAAAGAAGAGCCTGATGTTGCGCCTTCCTTGAGGTGGGTCGCGACAAGTGGTGGCCCGTATGGGGGATCTCAACAAGGGCTCAGAACTTTCTGCAGTCAGGGTGGTGCACCGGTAAATCCCAGGTAAATTGGGAACCCGCGACAAAAGCGGGGCTAAAGGAAATCCCAGGCAAATTGGGAACCTGCAACAAAAGCAGGGTTAAAGGAATTCCCAGGTGAATTGGGAACCCGCAACAAAAGCGGGGAGGTTTTTGCTCTTTTCTGTAAAGAGAGAGCGGGAACAAAGGGCTAGTCGATAGACTTTTGGAACTGGGTTTTTGTGTTGCAAACAGAACTGTTTAAATGGAAAAGTTTGGGTTTTCTAACTAGGCTTGAGACTTTGCTTAAAAAAAAATTATAAAGAAAAGGGAGAATCAATATTCTTTAGTCTATTTAATTTAAACAAATATTTTTCTCTCAGGTATGCTGACTGCTGGGATTGATCCGCTTGTGTTTGCTCTAGTGTTCTTTTTTTATGGTAATTGTTGTTCTTTTCTGCTGTTTTTTCCTACACAATGTGGAAATTATTAGGGAGGCACTGATCAAACACCAGGACAGTCTATCAGAATCGGGTTCTAAAGGAGAGAACTTGAGTAGGCCTAAAAAGAAGAAAGAAACGAATAGAGAAAAGGAAAGTAAAGAAAATAAACAAGAAAAAGAAAAAAAATTTAGAAAAGAAAGGGAACTCCTTATATCTAGTATTAAAAGTGTTTGCAAAACTTGAATTTTCTGATGGTGAGTTAGACCCTGATAAGGAGAAAAATTTAGAGGAAGCTGCCGCTGAGTACGAGAAAGAAAGATATGGGCGGCGGCGACCCCCTCCTTATAATGTTTCTGCTGGGATGAATGTGGGACCAACGGTGCCTTCGGGACCACGCCCATCCCTGGCACCGCCTTCGTGTTTGCAGACAGGTGGAGGTTGCCATCTTATCAGGAGGATCACCTGGGCGTGATTAGCGTCTGCGTTCCCAGTTTTTGAAGACCCACAAACAAACAATAGGTATCATGACCCTGTGCCTTATAAACAATTAAAGGATCTGGTGGAGGCTGCTCGAGCCTACGGAGTAACAGCTAGTTATACTTTAACCTTGTTGACTAGGCTCACTACACAGGCTATGACTCCAACAGACTGGTTTGAAATAGCTAGAGCATGTCTGTCTACAGGACAGTATTTGGATTTTAAATCTATAGTCACAGATAGAGCTCAGGCACAAGCTAGAATTAATCTTCAAAATAATCGACCGCAGTGGACAGCCGACATGCTACTAGGCCAAGGACAATGGACTGTGAATCAGACGGCATATCCTATTGAAGTTTATCAACAAATAAGTGACATTTATTCTAAGGCTTGGAAGTCATTACCAAATAAAGGAGAGGTTTCAGGGAACTTAACTAAGATCATTCAAGGACCCAATGAACCTTTTTCAGATTTTGTAGCTAGAATGTTGGAGGCAGCAGGAAAGATATTTGGGGATGTAGAAACAGCTATGCCTCTGGTTCAACAATTAGTATATGAGCAAAGCACAAAAGAATGCAGAAGAGCTATTACCCTGTGGAAAGGAAAGGGATTGGAAGCTTGGTTAAAGGCCTGTCGGGAGATTGGAGGACCGCTAAGTAATGCTGGCCTAGCAGCGGCAGTCCTCACAGCCACACAAGCTGCGTTACGAGTGAATTAAGGTTGAACTATATATATTACCATACATGTTAATTCGAATGACTCTGTAAAGAGTTTGTGTTGAGTTGTAAGACTGGGAGAATTGTGACTACGTATAGCAATATTTATGTTAACCTGTTAATGGTAATGATGAAGCTAAGGGATTCTTTAAGTTTGCAATTGTATTAAGTTTTTCATTTAGAGAGGGCTTGATGCAGCTAAAGACTGCTGTAGTCACCTTGGACCAAATCCAAAAGAGAAATGCCATCTTTATCATGCTCTCCTCCCACTCTGGGAGGTATAAAAGCTATGGAGATTTCTGTAAGCTATTAATAATGAGTTATTTTTTATATATTAAGAAAAGGGGACCTGTGGGAGCCCATTTTGGGGTTTCTTGTGGCTTTATCCAGCAGGTCCGCATAGAGAATGATTAGGGCCAAGGGCCTGAGTTCAGGTGTCTGTCCTGATTAGCAAACTCAATGAAGAGGCTGCAACCAATAAGAGCAAATTGACACCCTTTGGCAGATTGCCCAGCTCGGCTGTCAATAGAAATATGCTGGGTTGTGTGTGTCTAGTATCCAGTATGAAAACTTTACTCGTGCTGTAAATCTGTCTAAACAGTTGTCCAGTTATCTTTTAGGCAACTGAACGGGAGAATTCGACAACCTGATGGAACAACTGAGGGTGGCTATCGTCACGGTGAACTCAACCCAGGTGGACACCGGACTGGCGGAGGAATTAACTTCCTGGATTTCTTCTGCCCTTTCCCTGTTTAAGGAGTATATTTTTGGCATGCTGTCTTGGAGGGTGTGTGCTTTGTCTGTGGTTGGTCTGCCGTTTGCGAGCACGTACAAAAAAGGACAAGGTCATTATCACTCAGGCATTAGCCGCTCTGGAGTGTGGCTCCTCCCCTCAGATCTGGCTTTCTGCCTTAAAGAACAAATGATAAGTTCACATAGCCTTTGCACCCCTAGGACTAGTTAGTCCATTGCACTTGGGAAGGTATGTGGATAATTATCTTGTTTACTCACCTTCGATCGGTCAACACATGAGGTGGGGACCTGATTGGGCGAAGTATTTGTATTGGGCACAGGATACCAGGCTCGTGCACTGCACTTGGAGAGTAGGACGCTTTCCTTCCTTCAAGGAGAGCAAGTCCGATTGCATATGGGTCAGTACCAATATCCCATCTCTGAAAAAAGGGTACTTGAAGGTCTTATCAGAGATCGGACCTCTACTCTCTCCTGTTGCTTAATTAATAAAGAGGGGGGAGATGTAGGGAGCCGCCATTCTAAGATGGCGCCGACTTCCTGACAGCTTTGCTGTAAACAACTCCATATTTGGCTGTGCTTGCTGGGCTGCACGCCTCGAGGTTTGCGCATGCGTGTATATGGTAATTTGGTCTTATGTCCTCAGCCTATCCCATGGCTCCCCGTGCTTGCATTCTGGCGGGATCCAATCATAGATTGACCCGTTCGCTTGGTTCCCTATATAAGTAGCTGCCTTTTGGTTCTTGGGGCCCCTCACCTTCCGCTCTCCCTTAATCAAGAGGCGCTCCAATAAAGTGTGATCTGAGAAGAATCCTCGAATGGTGGTCATTCTTCCTCGCTGGTCGAGGAGCTCGCCGTATATCTAGATGATAATGTAAAGAATCAATATCAGATTTCTTCCATGTATATTGTAACCTACATGTAGTCAAAATGAAGGGCAGAGTTAGTTCCTTACTGTTAGAATGCAGCTCAGCTCCTATGTGAATTATGAGTCCTGCCCAAATGTGTGCAGCCTCTGAAAGTAGGAAATGGAGCTATCAGGTCCCAATAAAGAAAACAGAAGTTTTTGTGATTAGGACTGAGACTTCCTCATGCACTAATTTGTTGTATTCTTGTTGTCTGAGATGGAGACGGCAGATGAATTTCTCTTTTTATTGCTTACACCTCCGTGATGCTCAGTTTCATCCATACTGACTAGAATGTTCCTCACTTGGTGCGATAGTAGGATTTGGGACTGTGTTTGATGCAAGCATCACACCCGGATCTCCAGACCTCTCAGTGTGCTTTCTTGTTGTTTGGGGTGAGGATGTCCTTATAATGGGGAGTTCTGTCTAAGCCGTGGGGTTCAGCAGTCCATGTGTGAACTACAAATAAGTAAGGAAACATAAATGGAAAGAGTAGAGCATTTTAACCTCTAAGTCTATAGATCAATAATCCAAAAAGATAATCAATGAATATTATCTGTACAATAAAGGTCTAACTTTAGGTCTTGACAATCTGAAGGTATATTTTTATGGAAATTTTGTAACATATGGCTGTGACAAGTTACTGAATTAAATAAATAACTAATCATGGATAATTCTGAGGAGTTTTTAATAGTAAGACCCTTATCAGAGTGCAGGGCAATAAGTTAGAAACTGAAATAACATGGACATTGAAATTTCCTTTGATAAACAACTGTTAATTCAAGCAAATATTCAAAACCAAATCTGAACAAAAATCCATGAAACACGGATAATAGAATAGAGTATTTAAACTCATAGGCTATAAGCAGAGCTCTGTTTAGAAGAAAACCTATAATCTGAGACACTGAATAACACATAAAAACAAACAAAAAAGGAAAATAATGTAGTTAAGCACCTGAGTTAAGTAAAGAATAGTTAAATAACAGGGAATGCAGTAAGAACTAAGATAAAACCAAAAGTAAGTTTTCTAATTTAGAAATAAACGTAGTAGCATAAATAAGTACAGATGTCTTCATAATTACAAGTGTGTGTGTGTGTGTGTGTGCTGTGTGCATGTGCTCCCGTGCACACATTCATGGTGTGGGGGTGAGGTATGTGTACCACCACAGTGCAGCTGTGGAGGTGAGAAGACAGTTTTGTAGAGTTGGTTCCAGGGATTTGAACTCAGGCTCTAAGACCTGTGTAGCCAGTTCCTCTACCCATTGAGCCACCTGAAATAAGGAATCATCTGCCAACTTCATAATCAAACCTGAAGCCAGCAATACCAGACAAGATGTGGTGGACATGAACACAGAAGTGGAAAGGACTCACAACTAAAGAAGTTAAAAGCATGAGCTGAAAACCTTGAGAAAATGATCTGCAGGTAACTGGTATTCTCCCACAGTAAGATTTGTGTCAGGACAGTTACCTAAACCTGTCCAAGAAGAAAGAGAAGGAGCAACTTTAGTAGCCTGGGGGAGAATCTGAGACTAGGGTTTTCCAAGGAACTTTTAACAGCAAACTTGTGTGAAGTTTTCGGAACAGCTGCGGTAATATTATTTTAAATGGTACTAGGTAGGATTAGTTTCGTATCTTTGTAGTGAAAAACTCTATAGACATTTGGTAGGATATGCTCTGCAGTAAGGACTCCAAAGTACATTTTTAAAGGAAAGCACAAGGCACTGTGTCACATGCCACCGTTTCAGTGTGTGTGCATCTCACACTCTTGCAAGTGTGATATCTGCAAGGAACAGAAAGCCACCGGTAGTAGTGGTTGTTGCCTCTGGGTCAGGACTAGACAAACTAAGACGGGTCAGAGGTTGATACATTGAAACGAATATTCTTTTTTTATTTTTGCTTTTTCTCGTCAACACTGTTTTCATGCATTAAGTCAAAGAATTATATAAAAAGGAATAAAACTGTCCAAAGCAGATAAAGACAGGAAAGTGTGGATGCGTTTTTATGCAGCCACTGTGGTAGCACCAAAGCAGAGAACTGTAAATCAATCTCACTATAGACTCAAGATAATTTAAGTTAGTGAACATATGAGTTCAGCTATTAAGATGAACGTCGGCCCTATGCAAGCAGTGCTGTTTGGAGTCATCCTCACGACTGCAGTGCCGATTCTCAGACGATGAAGCAGGGTCTAAAAAACCTGCCCATTTATCTGTAGATGCAGCTAGACTTCTATTCAGTAAATCTGAAGCATTGGTCATCTTGATTTTAGAAATGTTAAAATGGCAAGAACTGGGCCCAGCAGTTAAGAGCAATTGCTTCCCTTGCAGGGGCCTGTTCACTTCCCAGCACAGATTGAAGCTTACAGCCATCTGTAACCCCAGTTCCAGGGGAGGTGGTGCTGTCTGCGGATACCAGGCCTACCTGTGGTTCACATAGATACATACAGGAAGAACACTGGTACACACAATATGAAAAAAATCAGTATTTTTTAAATAGGAAAACTCTCAAGGTCAGTGAATTTCATCCTCTCCTACTCCAGCTGCCATCAACGCATCTGCTTTTTCTCACCTTTCCTGTTGTCCTTTCCTCTTCCCCTTTCTGTCTGTCTGTCTGTCTGTCTTACCTCCTGGAGATGTATTTCTATACAGACTATATCTAGAACCCAAGGTGAGTTTTAAGTGGCAAAAAGGGGCCTCAAAACCTAAAATAGCTTGTTTTATAGTCCAAACTGTTTTGTTTTATTGACACAGAGTCTCATGTAGCCCAGGCTAGCCTTGAACTTTCTATAGAGCAGAGGCAGGTCTTGAACTCCTGATCCTCCTCCTTCCACCCACCAAATGCTGTTATTGCTGTTATAGGCATGAGTCACTATGATTGGCTTTTAAGGAATGTTTAAATAAATTCAACAGCTGTGTGTGTGTGTGTGTGTGTGTGTGTGTGTGTGTGTGTGTGTGTGTGTGTGTGGTTCTTATAAGAAAACTGTATGAGGGTCACTTTTAGAAAGAAGACTTACCTGAGGAGCCGTGGAGGGTGGTTTTGAGAGACGGGGAGGTTTTTGTCCTTCATCTTCCTGCAGCATCTGAATTCTCTCACCTTATTCACCCCCACACTTATTTGAAGGTGGCGGGAGATATAGGCCATCGGGTTCCCCCATTGGCTTTCTGGATGCAGCAGAGTTGCTAGAGCCCTGTCCTGGTCCCCAGGCTCTGACCCAGGACCTGTCAGCTCTCTTTCCACATGCCTTTGTCTGTCTCCAGAGACCACCTGGAGTGATGACATCAGTAGGCAGAAGGTCATGGTCACCTGGAGGAATATTTAGCTCGAGGTTGCTGACAGAGGTGGATGAAAGCCTGATTCCGCTCCCTACTGGGAACTCCCCTCAGAAGGATTGAGCCCAGCATGGCTGCCTTACCCTCTCCTTGCAGTGTTTAAAGCATAGGTGAGAGTGCACTGTAAGAAAAAGAACGCAGTGGAGTAGCTGCAGACTAGGGCAGCAGGAGCAGGAACACCGACCATTCTTCAGTCTTCAGTCGAAATAAGTCCCTCTCCCTCTTTAAATGTGCAACTGTATCCACTCCTCTCTAGTTGAAATAAAAGGGCAGCCCAGCCGCTGCAGCCAACCCCTCGTTTTTCTGGACATACTTGGAGTCCATTATTTTCCTACTCATAGCTGATGTATTATGCAAGTTCTTAACAACTTCTGAAGCTCATCTTGGTAAGGCACAAACCATCAATTGTCAGTGAAAAAAAGAAATTGTTTTATTGAAGGAGTCTCAAGACAGAATCACTAATGGCTGAAAAGAATTCAGCCTGCTTTAAGAGGGACCTGTATTATGATTCCTTAGCATTATGATTCCTTAGCAGCGGGGCCTCTGTGGACAAGTGAATTACCAAAAAGCACTTTGCTTGTAGATTGCGGTGGTGCCTCTGAGTCCAGAGTTCATTGTCAAATACAGCATGTCATTTGGGTGTAGTTTCTTTGCATTTTTTATTATGTTTGCTATCTCAGTCACTCATCTGCATCAGGTCTGCAAGTCACCAGTGTAAATGAGCAAGGGCATTTTATAAATGTTTATGCTTCTAAGGCAGTTTGTTTATTCTGGTAATATTCAAAGCATTTATAATCCTACTGTCTAACCTAAATGTGTGCCTACATTTAGAGTCATAAATTTCTAGATTGGAGTGGCTCTTGACAGCATGGTTCTAACTGTAACATATTGTGTGTGAGAGAATACATGTGCATGCACACTTATATACATAGATATTTATTCTCACACCCACAGGCAGGGTAATTTATAGCACAGCACACTTACAGACTTAAAAAGAAAATTGTCCTGCTCCAGGAGTAAACAGTGAGATGCTTTCTCTGTGGTACTTTGTGGAGCAGGAGTTTCTTCTTGAGTGGGGTAAGGACTTGGACAGAAAAACACCCCACTGGAGCTGGTGATTCTGCTGTCAGGGTACATATTCCTTTCTTTTCTGTTGCTGTGATAAAGCACTATAATCAGAAGTAACTTATAGAAGGCTTAGCATTCCAGAGAGAGGGAGAGTCCAGAATGGCAGGAGCAGTATCAGGAGCTCAGAGCAGGAAGCTAATAGCAACGAAGAAGCAGAGAGTAGAGTGTGAACTGGAAATGGGGCCAGGCTGTGAATCCTCAAAGCTCACCCCAGTGATATACTTCGTCTAGAAAGGCCACAAAACCTCCCCATGCAACATCACCCCAGTGATATACTTCCTCCAGAAAGGTCATACAACCTCCCCATTTAACATCACCCACTGGGAACCTGAGCCTGTGGAAGACTCATTCAAACCACCACAGAATGACTTCCAACAGCCCCTAAAAACTCACTCAATCTAGCCAGCTGAGTCTGTGTTTGCTAACAACCTGACATTGGCAAGATCTTGGGAATTAACTAGTTGGAGGCTATTGACGAGGAGCATCAATTTTGTATGTATGTGTGTGGGTCAGAGAAACAGCATATATGTGCATGCTCACTGTGGAGGCTAGAGGTCAACTTCAGTGTTGTTCCTCAGGAACCATCCAACTTGAGTACTTTTGTTTGTTTGCTTTTTGATTGTTTTGCCTCACCTACATGTGCACCACATATATGCCTGATATCCAGGGAGGCCAGAAGAGGGCAATGGATTCCCTAAAACTTGAGTTACAGATGGTTGTTAACCAGCAAGTGACTGCTGAGAACTGAACTCTGTTCCTCGGAAAGGACAGCAAGTGATCTTAACCACTGAGCAATCTCTCCAGCCTGAGACAGGGTCTCTCTCTGGCTCCAGAACCATTATTGATTATGCTAGGCTGGATGGCCAGAAAACCCCAGAGAGCTGCCTATATCTTGTTCTCCAGTACTGGAATTACAAATGCACACCACTATGCTGACTTCTTAAGTGGAGTCTGTGGCATAGACCCAGGTCTCATGCTTGCACAGAGAGCTCTAACAAGCCAATCATTATGCCAACATCAGGAGCATCAGCTTAGAAAGAAGGAATATATGCAGTTGAGGAAAGCAGCATAGGAAGCTTTATGGTATACTTGAAAACTGTTTACAAGGTGCAGCCAGTAGCTGATTGTCAGGCATCAGCAGCAATCATTCAGCCATCCATCCATCTATCTATCTGTCTATATCTATCTATCTATCTATCTATCTATCTATCTATCTATCTATCTATCTATCTATCTACCTATCGGGTTTTTTTTTGAGACAGGGCTTCTCTGTATAGCCCTGACTATTCTGGAACTTGATCTGTAGACCAGGATGACCTTGAACTCACAGATCCATCTGCCTCTGCCCCCTGAGTGCTGGGATTAAAGGCGCGTACTACCATGCCCAACCTCATTCACCCTTGTAAAAATGAATCACTGGAATTGGAATTGACAGTCTATTGATATTGGGCAGATCTATCTTTTAGCTCAAATTGTGTTCTGGGTGCTTTGGGCACATTGCTTTTACATTTTGACATGAGTGTTGGTTTTTCTGTGTCATGTAAGATTCTTGAGGTCTAGAACTATGTTTTGCTTTTCAGGGGTGTCCAAAGACTAGACTAGACTAGCAATCTAGTGTGTTCTACTAGACTGCTAGGTGCATCATTGCACAGTACTTCCTAGTTGCTCTTTTTCCAGGCTTGGATAGCACCTATGTAGCCTAATACCAGGCTGTAGGGACAGTAAGACGGGGAGTTTTGGCTAATGTTTCTTTGTTGTTCAATAGTTTATGAAATTGCCATGTAGGCTTATTAATAAGGTACATTAGTGGGCTGAGATTGTGGTTCTCATGCTTTTTATTTTATTTGTCTTTATCTGAGGATATGTGCTCAGCAGATGAAGGGGGAGTTGCTATGTTTAAAGCAGAGGGAAAAGCAAATGAACCCCTTCAATGGCTCATCTCCTTTTCATTGTCTGTCCTGTTCTGTTTTCCTGAACACCTCCCAACTCAGAGTGGGGTGGATTAGCTTGGATGAGCACTTGCTGCAGGCATGAGCCCTGGTGTTCAGGTCCCTAGCACCCACTTAAATGCCACTGTAATCCCAGTGCTTGGAAGATGACATAGGGAATCCTTAGAACAAGCTGGTTCTCTAGGCTAGTTACAGACAAGTGCTAGGTTCAGTCAAGAGCCCCTGCCTCAGTGAATGAGGTAGAGAACAAGAAAGAAAGTCTCCAGATGTCTGTCAGCCTCTAACCTCCATACATACATGCATGTCTACACGCATGTACTTGTACACACACCACAAACACATAAAAATAAAAAAAAAAAAAATAAAAAACCCACCGAAACAGTGGAACTCCCTAATTCCCTAAACCTGTCCTGTATTCCTCGCTTCCATCTCACAGAGCAGCACTCTTTCAGGTCCACTGATGCACACGATTACAGCGGCAGGGGCAAGGTTGGCACTGTGGAAGTCCCACCCTTCATCCCTATTGACCCAATCTCTAGGAAGATGCTAAGGGGATCAGGACTGCAGGTTATAAGAGGAGCTTATAAGTACTGGCTGCAGCAGTACTTGCAGCTCTGCTGTTTGGGAAGGGCTGTAAACTGATTAACAGGGCTAAAAGTCAAGGCACATTTTATTGGAGCCATCCATACTTATTTGGAATTTGTTGTGATCTATTTGAATCTAATGTGTATTAATATGTGTGCAAAGGTTAATTTTGACTACTTCTGTGTTGAGATGCTACACTTGCCTTTCCTTCCCATTGTGAAATGCATGTTTATCACTTTGGTGGCCTGTCTTTGACTCTGGCGCATCACTAATTATGCACACAATTTTAGAATGACACTGATGTGAACACGAAATATTAATAAACCAACAAGACAAGCAGTTTTCAGAAATCACATTATGTGTACTTACTGCCTAACTGACCTTTTCTGCAGTTACTTACATCTTCTAAAATCCATTTAATTTCAAAGTCAGAGTATTAGCCTATTTATATGTAAATTGTCTTTAATTCACGCATTGATTTAGAAGACTAATCCAAAAGATCTTTTACCACAAGTGACCTTTTTGCCTTTATTCTTGAGGGAAAACTCTGAAGTGGTTTCTTGATGACCTCGTATCCACCTGTGGTACAACAAGTGTCAGCTCGCGTCTCTATAAATCATTCACAATTGTACAGTTTTCAGGCAAAACTGAATTCTTAACGGTGTGATTGCTTAACTTACCACCACATTGTGCCCGGGGCCATTTGCAGGCAGGATTTTTGTTCCTCATAGTATCTTCCTGGCTGCATCTTTACCCAGTAAATCTTATTGGAAGCTTTTCTAAGAAATATGATGTGTTACTTGAGCAGGGACAGATAGTTCT
This sequence comes from Onychomys torridus, assembly GCF_903995425.1. NCBI lineage: Eukaryota > Metazoa > Chordata > Mammalia > Rodentia > Cricetidae > Onychomys > Onychomys torridus. Next base: position 24,890,418 of record NC_050451.1, read on the forward strand.
TGCTGACTTTCTGTGAAGAACTTTGACGTCAAAGAAGTCTCACCACGGATTCTTCTCCTCCATACCTGTCATGGAATGCGGAGAATCTCAAGATGGCAGGTGGGAGGATTCACTTCCATATTTAGGTGTACATACAGTTTACTTAGCTCTCTACTCTCTTTGTTTAGTTAATCGTAGGGAATTGCTTTAGCTAGTGATTCACAATAAAAGCATCTTTCAACTTGGAATGCATGAATATTGGAATTGTCTGTCTTGTTCTTGTCATTATGGCTATAATGCAAAGAATTGAAAGTTTGACCCATATGGAACATTTGAAGTACATTAAGGTTACTGTGTGTATATTTACACACATGCACATATACACACACACCACACACACATACACACAGATACACACACACACACACACACACACACACACACACACACACACACACACCACTGCATTGTGCTTCCATTCCAACCTGCTTCTCCCTTGATACTGAAATGTCTGTCAAGCTTTGCATTTATTTATTTATTTAGAGGCAGAGTTTCACACTATAGCCTAGCTGGCCTGGAGCTCTTCATATAGATTAGGCTGGCTGGGAACTCATAAAGATCCATTTATTTGCCTCTGCCTCCTGAGTACTGGGACTGAAGGTCCACACCAGCACACCCAGCCTTGTGTTAGGCTCTAAACCTGAGGTGATGGGTAGAAGGTCATGAATGCTCAAAATCAAAATACAAATGTATCTTGTGAGTCTGTATAAATTGCCTCCACATTGAATGCCATTGTTAGGTGGGAATATTCACCTTGAGAATAATGTTCCCATCTTCCGCCCTGACCTGGAGCAGTACCACATTGTCACATGGTACACATCTCTCCCTCCATTACCTATGCCACTCTAAAAGGGGGTATTATGTTTTCCCTCTCTGTGCTAGGGATTTAACTCAGAGCCTCATATGGGTGAGGCTAGCATTCCACCACTGAGCTATATCTCCAGCCCACAAATTTATCAAGTATAGAACAAAAATATAATCACAGCCGATTCTCATTTTTCCTGGTAATTATATGCCATAAAGCTGTCACAAACACTGAGTCACGGCTTTCATAAGAGATGCAGGCTTAGGTTCCCAGAAGCCTTTGGCCAAACATTTTTACTAACTGATCAATAAATAACCGTGTTTCATGTTTATTTTTGTTTGAAGACATCTTATTTAACATCTACTTATTTCATTAATACCAACAGTGTTAAACTCAAGACTGAGTGGAGCTGTCCATCACAACCTGCTTTGATTCAGGCCACTAGCTGTTATTTCAGTGGTACATATAGGGGCCATTTGAAATATCCCAATCATCAAGAAGCACAAAAAAATGAAAATAGAGTGCTTAATAGAACGCAAAAGGATGCTTGTTCACAGAATGAAATTGTAAGAGAACCCAGGGACCTGCATGGGTTATCTTCCCTCCTATGAAACACTCGCTTTTCATAACAACTTATGCTCTAGGAATGCCAGCAAACATCTGCTAAAGTATTGAGAGTATTGATTTTAGAGTTACAAATACATGTCAAATTAGTGAATTGGAAAATACCTGAATACAGAATCTATAAATAAGGGGGATCGACCGTGTGTGTGTGTGTGTGTGTGTGTGTGTGTGTGTGTGTGTGTGTGTGTATTGTTCATCTCTTTACACAGGGCTTATTTGACTAGAGTTGATGCCAGAAAGGCTGATGTGGTGCCAGCTCCCATCAAACATGCAGACACAGATACAGAACAATTAGCTATTCAAAAAGTTGCCTAATTATGACAATGGGACTTTCCAGTGATGCCTGTAACAAAGTACTCCACTCAGGCCAAGGGGTCAGGAGAATTTCTCCGAGAAAGGAACATTTGAGCAGTAGGTTGGGGAATATTGTCTTCACTAAAAACAAAACAAAACAAAGCAAAAACCCTGGAAATGGCTATTAGACTTGTTCACATTTTTGTGACTCTTTTCTTTTAGTTGTCAAATAAACATGTATTTTCCATTTTAATAAAGCATTTTTTTTTTATACCTATGACAAGTTTTACCTGCATGGGTCAAGAGTCAGAAACTCAAGGTCTCTGTTGTCTCCTTCAGAACTGTAGCTAGAGATGCTGGCAATACCACTTGTACACAGTCAGGGGGAGGTGCACCTCCAGAACGCTAGGCCTTTCTGTCTCCAGGCTGTCCTTTCCCTTCCTCCTGCCTGCCTCCCATCTTCATTTTGTTCCTGCCTTCTCTTAAAGGGCTTCTTTACTGATGGTCACCAGGGCCTGAGGGAGAAAGAACCCTTTTGATTCTTCTCAGGCTTGTAAAGGAGATGGCAGTCTCTCTGGAAGATGCTGGTGAACACCCAGACAACATTCTGAGCTGTAAACATTCTCTAGCTTTTTCTACTCCTGTAGAATAAGCCCAGAGAAGCTGGTTAAGTTGACTACTTTCAAGTTAACTGTATTGAATTTATTTAATTACTTGGTGTTTTCATCTGTGAGAGACGGCTACATAGTTAAGAGCACTTATTGATCTTCCAGAGGGACCTGAGTGGTTCCCAGGACCCACATCAGGCAGCTCATAACTACCTGTTCCTTGAGCTCCAGAGGATATGACATCCACTTCTTTTCCCAAGGGTACCCACATACATGTGACATAAATACCCATTAATAATAATGACAGTGAATCTTTTTATTTTTTAAAGGTGGTTGGTGCTATCATTATTTGGGCCAGTGTAGTTCTATATAGGAAGGGTTCTTGATGAAATAGGAAAATCAGCCCATTCATTCTTTCATTCCTCATTCACAGTTACATATTGAATCTCTCTACATTGTGATAGCCTGTGCAAGGCTTGGGTGATACAGAGATACAACAGGGATGTAAAGCTTCTTGGCCTTGGTCTTGGTGGTGATTTGAGAGTATCACACCCAAAACTCTGACTAAAGCAAAAACAATCTTATACTGCAAACTAACAAAACAAAAGAAATAATAAAATGAAAAGGTAGCTTTCACAACTAAGCCATAAAGCATAGGTGATCTGATGAGAAATGGACAAAGAAGCTGGATAGACATTTCCAAAAGGTCCATAAACGTACCCAGGAGGCCCAGCATCAGTTACCAGGGATATACAAAGAAAAATCACACATTGTTGGAGTGGCTTGTCCTCACAAGATAAAAGGTGAGCTGTGAGGGATGCTGAGGAAAGAGACTCTTTGAGTATGCTTCTGTGAAGTAGAGGGATCCAGCTTTGGTCAAAAGAAGTACACTTGCTGCCCATGGCTTCACTGTGGTAAACCGTCTGGCTGAAGCATGGTAAGAGAGGATGGGCTGATCTGGGCTCTTGGCTTCAGTGACTTCCATCTGCAATGTCAGAGAAGACTTGTCAAAGTGCTGTCTGCCTTCTTCTGTTCCTGAATCAGAGAACCGCTCCAGAAGCACAGCAAACGCTAACTCTCAGGGACCATTCTAAGGACCAAACTCTGCCAAGCAACCCCCACTCCAAAAAGTTTAACATCCACCTCAAACAGGACCACCAACTGGGACCACATGTTGAGAAGTATCAGATTCAAACAGTATGGAGATTCCTTTAAAAAAAATTAAAATCAGAACTGCTATAGTCTCCATCACTCCTATTTTTGGGTCCACACCCAAATGAAGTCAGCATCTCACATGTTCTTTGTAGCATTATTCTTAGTATCCAGGGCATGACAGTCACCTAAGTAACCATGGACAGATAGAAGAAGTTGTGATAGCTATGTGTAATGAAATATTATACAGCAACAAGGTGTGTGAGCCTAGAGGATACTATACTAAATGAAGTAAGCCAGACATAAAAAGAGAAATGCTGCAGAGCCTCATTGACATGTATGCTCTGAAAAGTAGTACTCAAATACACTGAGCAAAATGAGATGTAAATGGGGAGGAGGGGGACATGTGTCATCATGTAGGATGGGAAGTTCTTGCTGCACAGGCCTAAGGACCTAAATTCAATCCTCAGCACTCATATAAAAAGCCAGGTGTGATGCTGGGTGCTTGTAATCCCACAAAGGAGACAAAGATAGGGAGTCTCTGGGGCTTGCTCACCAGCTAGCGTGGTTCAGTGGATGAGTTTCTGAGATCTTGCCTCAGAAAACAAGGTGGACAGCTACTCGGGGAGAACAACTGAGGGTAACCTCTGACCCCCACATGTGAACATGCTCAAACACAAATAGTTGTTGCTGTTGTTTTTCAAAAAGAATCTTACCACATCCACATAAAGGGTCACTGTGAAGTGATGCGTCGACCAATTTGCTTGTCTATGCTAAGCACTTCACTGCAAAAGCATGTCAAAGCACACTTTTATGATAAAAAATAGAAAGACACCTCTTCATGTCCATCATCTCTCGAGTCTTTCTGCAGCACAAGGCTGCAGGTGATAGTTATAACTGTATATAAACATCAGACACTCAGTTTGAACCCAAGAATTCTAGTGTTCTATACTTGCCATGGCTGCAAGGTAAAGTAGGTGTTTTTAATTATATGCTCTTTGTAAGTGACACGATGTAGTGGGTAGCTGTTCAGCTTTGATCTGGAAGTACTACCCCATTGAGGCTTTTGGTAACTGTCATGCCTATAAGGCAGGGCCCACACAGGAGCCCTTAAGACCCGAGATCCAGATGGGCTGGCGCTCTTGGTTCCTGGTTCCTGGACTCTGGAGGTAGATGGAGCAGAGTTCTCCAGAGAACACTGTTGCTGGACTGCACTACACCTTTCCCAGACCCTGTAACCTTTCCCTTCACTTGTAAGTTACCCCACAAAATAAACCTCCCTTTTAACTACACAGAGTTGCCTTAATACTTCCACCAATAACATACAGACTCAGGGAAATAACCTTTTAGAAGATATCACTGGTAAGCGAAGGAGCTAGAATTTCAACTGTCGGCACTTGTGTGTTACCCTGCACTTGTTTCTGGCGCGTTTTTAATTAACATAACACCATTAGGCACTTTAAGTTAAAGTGGCCACAAGTAACGATAGTTTTATTCTAATACATTTATTTATTAGTGTTATTGTTATTACAGGTCTTATTTCTTGATCACATAGCAGAAGATACCAGCTTGTTTTCAACCCTGCTGACATCATTTTATAAATGAGAATATTTAGGCACAGAATGGGGAAGGAATATGTTCAGGATCCAGTCGGGAGGGAAGGATGTGCTTGGGATCAAACCCTGTGCTGTCTTATTTTCTGCTATCATGTTCTCATTTTTTAAAGCTATTAAAATTACTGCTTTTTTCTTATTTCAATGCTAGTTCATGTATAATGTAGAAAAGTTAGGAAATCCGGGTTGGGGATTTAGCTCAGTGGTAGAGTGCTTGCCTAGCAAGTGCAAGGCCCTGGGTTCGATCCTCAGCTCAAAAAGAAAAAAAAGAAAAGAAAAATTAGGAAACATACATGAACAACAAATTTGAGATTCTGAATTAATCTGTCTCAATTCCCATATGCTGTTAGTAATCATAAAAAGTGTTTATGAGTGTGTGTGTTTGTGTGTGTGTGTGTGTGTGTGTGTGTGTTTACCACTTTTTGTATGCATGTTAACATCATCTAGGGGGAAGAAAACATTTTCTGTTGGAGAACAATCACCAACAACCAGGTCATTTAATTTAGGTCCTTGTCTTCTATAGCCCAGTTTCTTATCAGGGTGTGTCAGTTATTAGCACATACTCACTGTGTTACATGGGCTAGGGTCCCATGCTGCCTAGCATGCTCATTTACAACCAGGTGACCAGGTGACCAGGCTGGGGGAGAAGACAGAGAGAACCCTGTTTTCAGATCATTCTCTAATCCTGTCTCCTGGTAAATGACCCAGTCACTGTGCTTTTCTCTGGGGTAAAGTCCAGAGGACACAGATGTTAGCTTTCAGACACAGAGAGCCAAGTGGCAACAGTGAGTGAGTGACATGGTGCCCAGCTTGCTCAGGACAGTGACTGTTGCAGAATAAACCTAGGGAGGCACTTCTCTATGTGAGGCTTAGTGCTGTGCTGTTTGCCTGCGGGGCACAGAAAATGGGCTCATGGGCTTCTGTGGTCCATGGGTTCAACCATGTGACAGGCTACTCTGACCTCCTCAGAAATGTGGCAGTGTCTTCCGCATGTGTGTATGTGCACTGGTGCATGCCTTGTGTCCGAGGAGGCCAGGAGAAGGCTTGAGAACTTTGGTTATCTACAGTGGTAGCTAGTGTGTGCTCCCATCTGCTGAGATCTCCCAGCCCCTGATTCTACTTGTGTCCTTTTGGTTTTAATGTGGTGCAATTCACCACCCAGCTTGCCTCTCACATGCAAGACAAATGCTCTACCTTTGAGCCTCATTCCCAGGTCTCTGCTTCTGCCTTTTTCTTATCTTTTCACCTGCCACTTCTCCATTTTGTTTTTCGATGTTGCCTCCTGGTTCCCACACCTTGGACACTTCCTAAAGCTTACTTCCTTGTTTTGTCATGTGATTTCCAAAGGTTCTCCTAAAGCCCCAGCTTTGGTGATTTCACTCTTTATGGAAAGTTCTTGAGAACACACATGCTGGGTTGTGTTTCCTCAGGACTTGACATGTAGTTTGTTCTACAGTTCCAGTGTTTTTTCTCTGGGTCTGTGATTTTTTTCCTGGGTGTCCCCCGATGTGACATAAACATGGACTTGGTCTTCACTGATGCAGTTTGGAAAACATGGTGCTTCCAATGGCAAGATAGTATTTTTCTGTACAGTACTGAGTCCTCTTGAGAATGAAATCAAGTAAGGTGGATGAGGTTTTACAGTGTGGACTCTGATTTATTATGATGCTATCATGAAGATAACTTCACCATTTTCAAATCTCCCTTAAACTCTTTCACCAGACATGTAAACAAATACAATCTAAAAAATTTACAATTTGTTGCAACAACATAGCCACATCCCATGCTAATCTTCAATTCTATAGTAGGGAGAGGTTTAGAAACTTCTGGAAAAATGTGAATTTAGACAGTTTCTGAAGGCATCTTGATAGAGCAGGTTTGCGGCAGGAAATAGCATCAAGCCGCCGCTGGCCTGCCATTGTGAGACATTGATTAAACTTGTCACAAGCCGCCACAGCTGTTCCTAGGGGTTGTAGCCCTGCTGCTATAATCTAGTTCCCAAGTGAATAGACCAGAAAGCCGAAGGGTGAACAGTTTAACAAAAGGGATTCAGATGATTATCTTGTAAACTAGAGGAGCGATGGTATCACAGCTTAATTAGATAGCTGGATAAGACACTCAGGCTCAGCTCAGGCCTTAAAGCAGTTGCCTGGTTGTTTACAAGATGTCAAATTGGTTTGATTTATGAGAAGAAAAGAAAAAGTACCAAATGGTCACTGGGATCTGAGATAAAATTCAGGGAAAACAGAGATGCTTCAGTGGTTCATAGTGGTTGTTAGGGAGCAAACACCAGGGAGAAAGACGTAATACGGTGATGATAGGGACTAATGGAATGAACAAGGAGCGCTTCATTAGCAGTCGGGAAAATTGCATTGACAGGTCTTAAACACTCTCATGGTCAGGAGGAAGAAGTCTAGGGAAATGTTGAGACTTAATTGGACACAGAGCTAGAGAGGGCACTAATAAATAGATATTCTTGGCTTTGACCTTGGGTTAATTACCAGGTTTTGACTTGTCTTTGATTTTAACCATCATGATATAGATTAAAACTGTTCACTTCTCTTCCCTGAAATGTTGAATAAACTTTAACCCCATTAGTCTGAATTTTCCTAACCGACTTCATATATAACTTTCTTTTTCCATGCATGTATGTGTATATATGCACATGTATGTTTTTGTGTATGCAGGTCCATGTGTGCAGCTTTGTGTGGAACTTGGAGCACAACCTCTGGTGTCATCCTCAGGAACACTGTCTACCTCCTTTGAAACAGGTCTGTCATTGGCCTGGAACTCTCCAGTGTAGGTTAGACTGCCTGGCCAGCAAACCCCAGGACGATTTCTGATTTCCACTTCCCCAATCTTGGGATCTCTAGCATGTAGAACCACATCTGGCAGAGTAATGTGGCTTTGTGGATCAAACTCATCTCTCCCTCTTGCTTTCAAGGCAAGTGCCTTACTGACTGAGTCCTCCTCTGTTTGACTACACTTCTAGGGTATCAACATAAAGAAACAGTGAAGATGTGAGAAACATGGTGCCATTACTTCCTCATCAGAGTACTTAGTTTCTCTCAGTGATGATCTAGAACATTCTTGGGATTGTATTAACCACGAACCTGTATACTCATGGAGGCCGGTCACTGCAAGGCCCACAGATAGAATGGCCTGGAACAGAAATCTTCGTAAATTGTGGCCACCTGTGGTGTCTCCCTTCCCACCAGTGGGAAGCCTGTGTCGCAGACTCACTGCTAATCTGCTGTGGCTGGAGTGGGCAGACCTGTGAGCTTCCTGCAGGGGAAAAGCCAAAATCATGTGTGCAGATTTTCAGCTTTGTGACACCTTGGTTTAATGCAAAACTGAAAAGGAAATGTGATTAAAAATTAAAACAAAAAGTGTTTCAATCTGATAAAAAGGAACAATTTTGCATAAGAAATAAATCCTTAGCATTAAGGAAAACTGGAGGCAACAGCTAATGTGAAACTAAGTTTGTTTGGAATAGATAAGCCTGAGGGGACACTATGGGAATCTGCACACTGGCTCTGAATCTTTTAAAATTATTACATCAAAAATATGCTGATTTCCATCTACAAGGTGACTATTGAAACAGTTTCCTCTAGTACTGTGTGCACATGCACAGTCCAGAAGAGGACACCAAGCCTCCTTCTCTGTCACACGGACTCATCCTCTTGTGACAGATCTCTTGCTGGATCTAGAGCTGTTTTTTTAGGACTGTCCAGCAAGCCCTGGCAACTCTGTCTCCCCCCCACACTCTCCCCCCTGCATAAGTTACAGGCATGTATGGCCATTCCTGGCTTCTGTATGGGTGCTGGAGTTCCCAAGTCAGATCCACATGCTCTATCCACTGAGCCATCTCCCAAGTTCTCCTTGGGCACTTTTTAAGCAGTATTCCTTAGTGACCTAACATATTATATATTGGAAGCCAAGGAAGACACTGAACTTTCTTCTGGGGAGATGATTCCTGAGCATCACTTGCTTGAGTTTTGCAACTTCTGGCCAACTTTGGGCATGGAAATAGAATGCTTTCATATGCAGACTGCTCAGTCCAGTCTTTTTTTTTGTTTTTTGTTTTTTTTTAAGCATATTTGTGGAGCTTGCTAAAAAGAGGACAGTGAAACTTGAGGGGGAGGGGAAAGAAAAAGAAGAGAAAGTGGGAGAGTAAAAATGATCATTGGAGACCAGGACAAACACACATGCACTGCAGACAAAGCCCAGGGGGTCCTGGGCATGTTTCTCTTCAGAAAGAGAGATGAAGAGTGAGGCTTTTGACTTACTCAAAGATGTTGCCTGTTCACCCACAGCAAAGTATATTTCATCCAATTAGCAGGCCAGCCTTAGGCTAAGGAGGAGGATTGAGTTGAAAAGGAATACAGGTGGGATTCTGGAGCAAGAGCACCTTTCATCCTTCCCGACAGCTTGGAGGGAAAGGTGCCCATTTGGAGGATCCACAGAAAATTATTGCTGGATTAGAGTTTTCTGGAGAGAATGACTGTGAACAGTTAGGTTGTGAATGACCCAAACAATTTTTTACCTGGACATTGGAAGAGGGAGCAGGAAGATGTGGTCACAAACAATAGAATGGGTTCTGACTTGTAAAAAGAACAAGGAAATTTATTAAAGGATATGAGGCATTTCAAGAGACCATAGGTAGGTAGTCCTTGAGAAATAGGCCTGAGGTTATGCTTCTGATAACAATGTCCAAAACTGCAAGGTTACCTGGCCTGGTGAGAAAGCAGCATCACTCCTATGGGGCCATTGAGGAGAACAAAACCTCCCAGGTACTAGCAGAAGCAGGACAGAAACAGAAAGACATCCTTACTAAGCGTGAGTTCCCTCCCTCCCTCCCTCCCTCCCTCCTTCCCTCCGCCACAGCCTCGATGTTTCTCACCTAGTTCTTTCCACACCTCTGCTCTTCTTCTCAGCCCACCACACACTTTTCCTCACCATCTAATCATGGAGGATGCACACTACAGGTGCCAGATTTTATTAAGCATCTGCTTCTCTCTGACATCTTGTGTGCCTTGCCCTCTTCCTGTATGTACAATGTCTCTTAACTATCTATATAAATAGGATTGGGGCCACTGAGCTTTCAGCCACACAGCCTAGTTTAGAATCAGTTCACCAAGTGCATGGTCAGAGACCTCAATTCCCCAATAAGGGATCTTAAAACAGGTCCTATTTTTCACTTTCCTTCACCATGACAGAATACGTGGAATAAACAACTTATAGGGAGAAAAGACTTATTTTGGTTTATAAATTGTTGAGGTCCCAGACAGCCCATGACTGCTGTTGTCTTTGACCATCTAGCAGGAAGGCTCCCAAGGCAGCTGGAGGGAAGGAAATGCTCATAGAGGGGTCTCTGGGGTCCTAGAGTCCCCTGGGAAGGACCCTAGTGTCCTGACTTCCTTCTACTAGGTGCCACATCTTAAAGGTTCTCTGCCTTGCAGGGGCACCGTAGGTTTACTTTGCTGTCAGTCCATTAGCACACAGGCCTTTGGGCTACAGTTAAGATCCAAATGGTACCAAGATCCTATCTTATATAATAGTTGTCATGATTAAATAAATATTGTGAGTGAGACCATAGGCTGCCCAATAGAGACAAAGCCTCAGCATGTGGCCATTGTGGCATTTTTCCTTATTCTATTCACTTTGTAAATTATAGAGAAGACAGCTATGACCCTCACTGAGACAACACACATTCACTTCATTTTTAGATGAAATACTATTGTTTACTTTACTTGAAAACACTTCCATTATCCCTTTTTAAATCTTTTTTATTTTTGAATTTATTTTCTTTTATTATTATTAAAACAATTTATTTCAATCATATTCTTTCCTCTTTCCCAACCCCTCCCTAGTCTCCCTAACTCAACATAATGTTCTTTCACTCTCTATCTTAAATCAAATAAAACAAAAAAGTAAAATAAACAAATAACAGAAAAAGACAGAAAATACCAAATCAAACCAGAATAAACAGCATACAAAAAAATCAGTCTCTTTTGTGTTGGCCAACTCTAGATTGCTGTTGATATACCCAGTAAGACTCCATTGGAGAAAACTGATCTTCCCTTTCCTAGCAGGTATCAGTTACAAATAACTCCTTGGTTAAGGATGGGACTTGGTGTCCACTTTCTCTCTGTGCTGAGATTTTGTCTGGTTTAAACCTGTATAAGGCTTCTGTGTTCTCTCCCAGTCTCTGGGAGTACATGTGTGTATCCATCCCATTTAATCTTAAAATGCCAAACAGCCATTTATTAAGGAAAAGATAAAGTATTGTTGCATCAACATTTATAGACTCACTCCAAGACACATGTATTGTAAGGCAAGGGAGTCAGAAAAATTGAGAAATGCTAAAAGTACAGCAAAGAGGTATAGCTGGAGTTATCCCCAGTCTCACCTATGCCAGCAACCACTCAGACTCAAATAAACACAGACGCTTATATTATTTAAACTGTTTGGCCTAATGGCTCAGGCTTCTTGTTTCTGTTCTTATATCTTAAATTAACCCATTTCTATTAATCTATAGGTTGCCACATGTCTCGTGGCTTCCTGGTATCTCAACATCTGCTTCTCATTGCAGTGGCTGGCAGCATCTCTGACTCAGCCTTCCTCTTCCTAGAATTCTCCTCTCTCTTTGTCCCACCTATATTTCCTGCCTGGCTACTGGCCAATCAGCACTTTATTTATTAACCAATCAGAGCAACACATTCACAGCATAGAGAACATCTCACAGCAAAGAGGTTTGTTTAATTGAGGGGTACAATGAACATGAGAAATATCAAAAAGAATATTGAATGTGTGAAATTTTTAACAGTATTCAGGATACGGAAATTTTTCATGAAATTCCCTTGTGTTCCAAAGAACAGTTTGAGAAACTACATTAACCTTACCTCTGTGAAAGCTATGGTATTAGCTTAATAATTTTTTTTCTACTTTTTGACACAGTACCAGGTTGTCTTATTTGGGGTTACCACTGCTGTGATGAAACATCATGTCCAAAAGCAAGCTGGGGAAGGGTTTATTTGGCTTACCCTTCCACGTGATAGTCCATCACTGAAGGAAGTCAGGACAGGAACACAAGGCAGGAACCTGGAAGCAGGAGCTAGTGCAGAGGCCATGAAGGAGGCATGCTGCTTATCAGCTTGCTCCCCATGGCTTGTGCAGCTTGCTTTCTTAAAGAACTCAGGACTACCAGCTCAGAGATGGCTCCTCCCACAATGGGCTGGGCCCTCTCACATTAATCACTAATTAAAAAATGCTATACAGGCCTGTCAGAAAGCCCTGTCTTATGGAGGAATCTTCTCAATTTATGCTTCCTCCTCTCAGATGACTGTAGCTTTTATCAAGTTGACATAAAACTAGGCATCACACTTGTGCATGGTGACATCCATGAACATAACTGCAAGGAGAGGGGAAAGATCCTTTTTTAACCCTAGTTCATTTCATCACATCAATGTGGGAAGACCATGACTTCTATCATCATCCTTGCCTTTGAATCCCAGGTCTACCATTTACAAAGTGTTCAATGCCAGTGTCTACATTTCTTTGAGACAATAGAAATTTAAGGGGAAAGTTTCTGTTAATGTGTTACAGAATTAAATTATTGCTCTATGAATATCCATGATCTTTAACATTTCTCTAGTCTTTGTGCTTCTTAGTTATGTTTCCAAGCCCCTTCAAAACCAAAGGGAACAGGAAGAACAGCAGAGTCAGGAGGCTGGGCTGAAGTATGTAATAAAGACGTGAAAACTGAAGAGAATGAGTGATACACGCTCTCAGATCTGACATTAGAGTGCTGGACCAGAGCCAGGAGGAGTGTCTTTGTGAACCAGCTGCCAGCCATGTCAAGAATGTTCAAGAAGGCAGCTGTGCGATGAGGGTCATTTCATGATGTCTTATTTACACTAAGCACAAAGTCCTTCCTTTCATGTTTTTGCTCATTTTTTGTGCCTCTAAGTTAGATTTGTGGAGATATTCTGAATCCTGGACTGTTTGCACTCTGTGTGACAGGGCAAATTTTTAGTGAAATTATATTTGTTTAACATTCTTTCTTTACTTTCTCTTGAATTTTTCCTAATGTTCTCTCACTTTGCAGCCAGAACAGGCAGGCCCCAGATGTTTTAGATGAAATTTGCCTTTCTGTCTTTGATACTGATACTCACTTTCATTGGCAGGATGCTTTTGTCCACAGGTTGAGTGTCTGCAATGTATGGCAAGCTCCTTCTTGAAAAGGTGACCAGTCTCCTGGGGTTGATACTTCCCAAACTACCTTTTGCTAATGTTACAGAGGAAACACATTTGGCGTTTCCTCTTGAGTTTCAGAGACTACCTTTTAGTGCTCCCCTTGTTTGGAGGGAGGCCACTTGTGCCTGCTCTGACAGAATGGTAAGAAGCAGCCATGTTTCAGTTTCCTGGGAATGGCTGCTGACAGCCAGTCCTGTATCTGAGGACCAGATCTTGCAGCCATTTCTTTTGCCTTAAGAAACCCCCAATTTGTCCAACTATTTGAAGAAAGTTACCTTCCACTATGCTGTGACCAGTGCCACTGTGTCAGGAAACTGCCAGCTGACCTAACTCACAAAAGGCAAATGTTTTCGTTCAAATCCTGGCTTTGCTGATGAATTCACAGTGCAGCATCTTGCCTCAAGACATTCTTTGTTTTTTGTTTGTTTATTTGTTTTTTGTTTTTTTACTACAACAATAATCTCCACTATTGGTAACTCCCTTCTCTTCACTTACTAACACCATATCAAATTAGTAAAATATGCATTGTTTTCATCAAAATAAAATGTGCTTCATATCCTGAAATTTAGAAATAATTGTATAAAGGCAAAGATGGACCTTTTGCCTCTTTCTTGGTCTTTCTTGGCTGTTCTTCTTGGCCACTGTGGTTTGCCTTGTCACCTGCAGCCCACTCTCTAAAACCAATGTTAATGCAGTCCACTAGCATGTCCACAGCTCCATTGCATGATGAACTTGACCCCCAGGTGCCGTTTCTGAAAGACAACCTCGAGTTTTTCTCCATCCTTTACTAGGCTGTATAAAATGTTTTGGCAGATGCAGTTATAGTAGACTGTATATGTGTGTCTGTCTGGTTCCAACATGTGTACGCATGTCCATTTTCCTACCCTGATAGGACAGTTTCATGCTGAGGGACTGGTAGCATACTTCATCAACTCCAGCCCTCAGGGGTGGTGGGAATGACAAGTGAGGGAGTATAGCATGATGGAAAACAGTGAGTGGGAAGTCAGGACATGGACTTTCCTGTCCCCATGAACACTAGTCTGCTGTGTGACCTTGAACAACTTACTTACCCTCTCCAGAGCTCAGTTCTTTCACCTGTGAAATAGAGTTAGTAGTACCTGCCCTTCTTAGCTTAAAGGGTTACAAAGAAAGAAAATGTGATCATGGTATATAGGCAGTTTCAATGGATGAACTAGTGTTAACTTCAGGGGATTTCAGGAGACCTACCAGGGATATCTCCATCTAAAGTGAAGGACAAGTGGTACCAGGAGTAGATAACATGGTACAGGCTTCTACTTCAGATACTGTTCTGGACAAGATGATCTGGACTATATGCTGAGCAGTGGCAATATGCTGTTTTACCCACACAAATATTGCTGATCACCCAGCACTTATGTGTTAGCAAATGTGTTGATGGAGAACATAGCTTATCACTTGCTGTTCTGGTGGTTAAATGCACAGCCTTTGGAATCATTCAGACCCAAGCTTGATTTCTGACTGTGTGCTTTAGGGAAAGTTATTTATGTTCTCTAGTCTATAATTTTGTCATCTACAAATTTTGAACTGTTAAAGTTTGGATGTCAAATGTTCCCCACTGGCTTCCGTGTTTGAACCCATGTGGTTCCCATGAAGTGATGCTGTTTTATGAGGTTTCAGATTATTTACAAATTTGGGCCCCTAGGGGGTTATGACTCCACCTGGCTTTAATTCCAAGGTGTCTGCTTCTTGATCCCATGCCTCAAGTTTCTTCTGCTGCAGACCTACTCATTCCAACAGTCATGCCTTCTTGTCATGATGGACTGTTCCCTTCAAAGTTTGATCCAGAATAAACTTTGCATTTCTTTAAAGTTGTTTATGTCTAGCATTTTGTCACAACAGTAAGTCACCAATTCAGTTACCAGAGAGGCACCTCCACCCACAAGATAGAGATAACATACTGCATTGCATTGCACAGCTGGGCACAGGGGCCCACCAGTGATCCCAGTGTTTTAGGGTATCTACCAGAGACCACTCTGACACAAGTTCAGGGCAATAGAACTTCTATATTAGCTGGCTAGCAAATACACTGGGTATTTTGGGCCTGAGTGCAGTTCTGGGCCTTTCTCAGGATGAGCTTTTAAGCACAAAACCCACGACCTGGGTTGACACACCTCAGTGACTAAGAACAGTGATCTAGGCAGAACTACAGAAGCCAACAAGCAAGCTTAGTACATTCAAGGACCTTCAGCTTTCTCTGAATTATGGACTTGGATGGATTAGGTCTTTAGTCTCCTTTCAGCAGGTGCTGCTGCCTGTGTGCTGGATTCCAAGGCCTGAGAGGTACTTCCATCGTGGTGTCATGGTCTGGTGGCCTGTTACATCAGCACCTGGGGAGGTCAGACAGAAGGACCTAGAGCTTAGGAAAGTGAGATGGGTTTATATAGTAATATCCCATTTAAAGAAATAGAGCTTGAACCAGCCGGTGGGGGCACATGCCTTTAATCCCAGCACTCAGGAGGCAGAAGCAGGTGGATCTTTGTGAATTCAAGGCCAGCCTGGTTTACAGAGCGAGATCCAGGAAAGGAGCAAAGCTACACAGAGAAACCCTGTCTTGAAAAACCAAAAAAAAGAAAGAAAGAAAGAAAGAAATAGAGCTTGTTTTTCGCTCTGCCTGGTACATACCTCAATGAACATGGGTTCTAAGTAGACAGTAGCAGCTCTGGATCCAGGCAACCGAGTGTTTTCTTGTGCTTTTCTGAACTTTCAAAAACCCAGTAATGCCTTTTAGTGATCAGATTTAAAGGAAATTTTTATCTTAAATGAATGCAACCATAACAGAAAAATAATTATCACTGAAGAATTATGGCAAAGCTCTGTGTCCTTGTTATGTGGTGGCTCTGATCTCTCATGAGGACTGGGTTACCTAGCATCAGTAACACTTTTACACAGGTAGCCTCATCCAGCTTTCTGATAGGCTGTTTAGTCAGTATTACTCTTAGTCTTATTTGACAGATCTGGAGGCTGAGGGTCCCCAAGGCATGGGCAGTTATCCAGCAAATGGTGGAAGATCTTGGATGTGCCTCAGAGGATCACATTCAGCTGCAGCGAACAGAAATCCAGTCAGAGCCACATAGTACAATCAGGTTCTTCAGAGAAACCCAACAGTTAGGAGAGATAGAGATGGGAGAGGGAAGAGGGCTTAAGAAATTCACTGTGCAAGACCTGGCAGGGCAGCAGGATGGAGACCAGGAGGCTCAGGTGCCTATCTGCTTAGGCAGTTCCTTGTATATGGAGAGGTCAGCCTTTTCTTAAGGTTTTTAGTACGTAGAGAAAAGGTCCAGTAACATGAAGAAGTAGTTAGGCTTATATGGCCTCCACATTTAACAGTTGGTTTCATTTCAGAAACAAAGCAAAAATGTTAACAGCATCACCCAGACAGGACTGACTAAGTATCTGGATACCACCGATTAGGTACGTTCATATAGATCAGCCATCACAGGTCACCTCGGCATGCTGATGCAGTATTAACCACCACACGTCCAAAGGAGACTTTCTCATTCTCAAGAGATTTTAACAAGTGCAAGTCTCCATCAGGACAGTTCCTTCCACCACTGCTGTTTTATACCTTGTCCTTCTCCAGTCTTCCATCCCCACAGTTACAAGATGGAACCCTCATCCTCTGGCCTCCCCAAGACCTTCCGGGAAGGTGAATGGGCAAATAGGGGAAAAAACTGTCAACTCTATGTTGACGGAGTCTTTCCTGTTCCATAAAAATTTTTTGGAAGCCTCACCTAGCAATTTCTTTTGGGTCTTATTGCTCAGTTACCTTTTTGATCATGCCTAGATGTACAGAAGTCTGGAAAGCTAAGTATGTTTGCGAAGACAACTGCAAAAGAAGCAGGGGGCTCCATGAAGAATTAAAACTGCTCACCACAAATACGTGGAGGGCATCTGCCCTTAAATGGACTTCCTTATGTAGTAATCACTTTAGACATGTGAAAAAACAGTTTCACAATTTTGAGCCAAATTTGAAGCTATCTTTACTTAAATACTGGCCAGAATAAGTGGCTCTGGCCAGGACCGTCCTGGGGTTCCCAAGAATTGGCCATGAGTCATGTTTTATGGAGGCTTAAGAAGGCAAAACCACAGGGCCATCCTAATTCCCATCAGAGGCAAGCTTACATCCTGAAGGGCTCCTTGCCCATGTACCTCCTGCCCACATGTGATCAAGCACATCTGGTGCAGATGGGTCAAACTAGCACAGCACAAACAGAAACTTATTCTTAACTGTCTTAACTGCAAACAGAACCCTTAACCTACAGGTACATTTTCCCACTTTGGTCTCGCGTTAACTTGTTCCTCTTTTGGTCTCACAGTGTGCCTCTAGGACTAATAAGAAACTACTTTAGATTTGAACTGGGGGTGTTGTTCAGAGGTAGAGCTCTTGCCTAATATGCACCAAGCCCCAGAAACTAAAATGAATGAATTAATTTACAAGAAAATAAATAAGTAAATAAAATTACCTTCAACTTGATGGAAACCAGTAGAAGGCTAAGGTGAAATTTAGCAGATAGTACCCTCTCTTGTCGGTCTTAGTCCAAGAAGAGAGATTTCTTTCTTCAACTCCTGCAGATAGAAATGTAGAAAGAAAGACACAAGACAGGAAGGGAGGGCAGGGCAGGAGGAATGGAAGGAGGGAAGAAGGGAGAGAGGGAGGAAAACTCAGCCCTGGTGTCTCAGTCACTGCTCTATTGCTGTGAAGAGACATCATGACCAAGGCAGCTCTCAAAAGAAGACATTTAGTTGGGGGCTTACTTACAGTTCATGATTATCATGGCAGGAAGCAGACAGGCACAGTGCTGGATCAGTAGCTGAGAGCATTACATTCTGATCTGCAAGGAGCAGATCAGAGAGAGAAAGTGAGAGACCTGGGCTTTTGAAACCTCAGAGCCCACCTGCAGTGACATATCTCCTCTACCAAAGCCACACCCAATTCTCTCCAAAAGGTTCATCAACTGGAGATTAAGCATGCAAATATATGAGCCCATGGGGGCATTCTCATTCAAGACATCATACAAGGTGTGAGGAGTAGGCGGTGCCAGTGTTACTAATTGTTTATGTAGCTGGTACATATCAAATGGGTTTTCCAAACTTGTTTTCATTATTTAATATGTTTTGAGTGGAGGGCATGAATACAGTTCTCTTCCTGACCATGGTCACACACAAACTCAGAAAGAGAGGTGGGTGGGAGGGGAGAGGAGGGGGAAGTGGTGCCTAGAAACTAAAGACAGAATAACTGTGAAAATGGTGATCAGAGAGTCCTGCAAAGTCCATGTTGATACTTGCCTTGTTTTTAATAATCAGGCGGGCATTTGGAAGGTCTTACAGTCACAAGTAAACATTTCAAAAGCAACTTAGTGAAAATCATTCATAAGTAGAATAAGAACGATGTCATTATTATTGTTTTTGACATGTAACCAGAGTGAGTAGTGTTCATTTTTAAATTTTGCTCAGGAAGAAGTAAAGAAAGAAAATAATGTTTTATCCACTGGCTTCCTCAGACACACATGCACAGAAGCACGCGTCCCTGCAAGTCTCTGGCATCAGTGTGTGTCTCCGTGTTTCTCTGTATTCATTTCATATTCGTGCCTCAATATCACTGTGAAATGACTTTGTTGTATATTTCCATGTAGCTCTTTTAGCATTTTTTGCAATTCTAATTCTCGCTGGTTATTGCATTACAAAGGGATGGAGGGAAGGTGGATTTGCATGTGGGATGTTTTAAATTTTAATGCCAGAGGTCATTTGTCTCCCCCCCCCCCCCCCCCCCCCCACACACACTCAGTTCTACAAGGAGCTGGGCTTTTACAGACCAGAAATAATTTACAAAAGAGCTTTTAAAGGTGGGGTTTCAGATCTGTTTTTTACATTACTGAGCCTCAAATGCCAAATGAGAAAGAATCTAAACTCAAGATCATTTCCATACATTTGAATGTTATGTTGTTTCTTTCCCTCCTGTCTAGGGCTGCAGGGACACCCACATTTCCTTGAGCTTGCTTTGCCTGCAGTCATGGCCACCACCTTCTCTGTACTCATGTTGGAACAGATTCCTTCCGTGGTCACTGGGATGACCACTGCCCAGTGTGAACCTTTGGGCTTTCCTGCTCCCCTCTGGAAGTGCCCACACAGCCTGTACTTCCCTTACATGGATAGCCAAGATTTCTATTACCTTAGTTAAAATTAGTCATTTATGGATTTCCACCAAAAGCCAATTTAGGTCCAAAATGCTGCCCAGTGATCTTTCCTCCGTGGGGATTCCTTATTCTCTTCCATGCTCCATGATGATTCCGATTTCTTCCTACTCAGTCAACAAACAGCTACTCACTGGTTCTTACCTTGTGAATGACTTCACTTCTGGCTTTGCAGGAAAAAAAGTAGGCAGGGGCCTAGCTGCAAGCTTTCCCCAGCCTCCTTGTCATAAAACCTGTGCTCTATGACAGGGACCCAACTTTTGTGGTTCCTTGGCCCCATCCCTTCTGCTTTCTAGAAAATACTATTACTCTACCAGATGGGTTCCAGGTGTGGTTATGTGGTAGCTTATAACATGGTAGAATACATAGAGAGGGAGGGAGGGAGGGAGGGAGAGAGAGAGAAAGAGAGAGGGGGGAAAGAGTGGGGGAGAGAGAGGGAGAGCAGGATGAAGAGGAGAGACATACAGAGAGAGGAAGAGAGAGAAGAGAGAGAAAGGAGAGAGAGAGAGAAACACAACACAGAGAGGGAGAGAGGAGACACACATATACACATACACACAGAGAGAGAGAGAGAGAGAGAGAGAGACAGACAGACAGACAGACAGACAGACAGAGAGAGAGTCCTCATTCTCTCCATCTGCTTTCTGCCCACAGATGCTCACCTTGGTCAGTGACTCTTACCAAGTTTGTCTTCTCCAGGTTCGATTCCCACAGGTTCTAGCAACAATGCTAACAGTGACAGCTGGTCACTGTCTTCCTTGGCTCACACTTCCCTCTGGCTTCAGGAGCACCACCTCCCAGTTTCTTCCAGCCATCCTGGTCAGTCCTTTTTAGCTCCTCTTACCAACATGCCAGCCACAGTGACTCAGTTTCCATCCTCAGAACTGATCTTCTCTATTCCCTCACTCCACAAACATTATCATCCATTCCTCAGAGCTGAATACTGATGCTTCTCAAATCTCCCCTCAGGCTCAGACCTCGGTCTCTCAGCTCTTGAATCTGATTTATATATCCAGGGCTTACTGGGTCTCTTTTAATATATTAATGTCTCAGCAATGGGAAGCTACCACTCTGGTCCAATTTTTCTTGTTTTCTCCCTTGCCATTTGCATCATTGTAGTAGTTAAATTTTCTGCTGCCATAACCAGATAGAACCAGGTTTTAAAAGGTGGTTGTATGGTTTATAGTTTCTATGGTTTATTCATGGCATGGGCCTGTGACATCATGATAGTGGGGAGCACATCTTAGAGATGAGTCACCTGAGCTGAAATGTGAATGAGAGAAGGTGAGAGGAAAAGAGGTTGTGGTCCCAGTGACCCAAGCCCTCTCACTAGATTCCGTATCTTAAGGCCTCTGGAACCTCCCCATGCAATCATGGGCTGGGCATGAGCACTTCAACTTCTATAGGGGGCATTTACAATCCAAACTATAGCAAACATACCAGCCACGTGGATGACCTTCTTAAAACTGAAATGACTCAGGTGACTACTCTGCTTGGGACACCTAGGGCTTCTTGTCTCAAAATAGAATGTAGAGCTGTGCAGATGCTGAAGGTCTCCTCCCCATTTCCTCTGAATGCAGAGGCTACCCAGTGCCCTCAGGTTCTCTGCTCAGGCCTTTCTTTGTCATTGGGAAGTCTCAAAGATCCTGCTTTCACTTCTCCTCCCTCCTGCCTGTCACCATGCCTTGCTCCTCTGTTCCTGTCCCCCTGCTCCAAGTCTACAGAACAAGCAAAGGCTTTCTCTTTCATATACCCTTTATCTGTTTAGATAAGTCTGTAAGATACTGATGACTTAGTTTCCCATCCTCCTAGAATGTAACCTTTAATTGGGGCTAACTTACAGTTTCAGAGGTTTAGTCCATTATCATCATGGTCAGACATGGTAACTTGTGGGCAGATATGGTGTTAAAGAAGGAGCTGAGAGTCCTATATCTTGATCCACAGGCAGGAGTCTGCTGGGCATAGCTGAGCATAGGAGATCTCAAAGCCTGCCCCCACAGTGACACACTTCCTCAAGCAAGGCCACACCTCCTAATAGTGCCAGTCCACATGGGCCACATACTCCCACATATGAGTCTATGGGAGCCATACCTATTCAAACCACTATACCTTACAAGTAGTGGGCACTCAATGCTCATTGACTGAAGAGACAAATGATTGACAAACAGATACTTAAGTACGTAAGCAGCTCTCACCTCTTAGGCTATAGACACATACAGCAGATGGCAGTGAATTCTTATTTTCTAAGCCTTCAACCCATCATTTGGCTTTTTACAGCTTTGATCAATTTGTAGTGTTAGCTGTTTGCAAATGATACAGGAATGTGAACTCTTTTGGGTTTATGACTGTCAAATCATAAGCAAGAAGCCTTTATGGAAGAAATTAGTTAAGGATCAGAGTCCATGAATTCTTCAATATTAAACTTTTCTTCTTCCTTTCCATACTACAGGAAACAGATGCCATACACAAATTGAGTAATTTAATTGGAGTTTAATAAAGGTATTGTTTTCAAAACTCAAGGCACTGCATAGTACCTGGAGGCTGGTAGTAACCTTTCATGAGCTTCCTCAAGGCCTAACATTGAATAGGGAGGGAAGGTTATTGGAATCTTTGGAAAAGCTATGGGGAAAGCCTCTTGGATGAGACCATGTGATGGGGGCCACTTACCATGACCAGCTACCTTGCTATAAAAATTTCAGTTGTCGGATGCTGTCTTCAAGGGCCTTGTTAGAAGCTGTATTGAGTGTTCCTCCTTCTAACTTCCCACAGTGTGAACAGGACTAAAGGCAGGGAGTTCTGGGTTGAAAGTGTCAGTCAGTCTCTGAGGCAGATGCAGGTTAGGAAAGGTTGGAAAGTGGGGCTGGAGGGCAAATGGCAGGTATCCTGCACAACAGTCAAGCACCTTCTCCCATACTGCAATAGGTGTCCCTTGCTTCTCCACTCATTCTCCTCTTGTCCAGCATGCAAACAGTAGCCAAAGTGAACCATCACCCAGTTGGAGGGGCTCCCTGCTCCAGGGTCAAACCATTCCACAGTCGTCTGCCACACGTGAAATAAAACCCACACCTGCTCTACAGAGGTCTGGCCAGCTCACATCTGCTGCTGAATGACCCTTCCTAGCTCTTCTTGGTTTGCCATGCCCACTCACAGCGGCTTGTACTTCCCAGAAAGGATGAAGTTCATTGCAGTGACGGCTTTCGGAGACTCATGTCCTGTGCAGAATAGTGGCTCTTGAATCCTTTCCCAGCCTGTTTGCTTCTCCACTGCTAGATCCAATCATTTAAACCTCACCCTCTCAGGGAGCCCTCCTTATCTTCCTCGTCTAGAGTGAGTTTTCCAGTTCTTCCATATTCTATGCCAGGGAAGGCTTGCTTTAGCTCCCCTCTGCCTCTGTAGTTTTGTTTAATCTGTCTTTAAGCAAAGCAAAGTCAGCATCTCTGCTCCTCTGCCGGGTCCTCTCTGCCAGGTCCTCTCTACCAATCCTCTCTTCTGGGTCCTCTCTGCTAGTCCTCTCTACCTGTACTCCTAGGCTCAGAGTACAGAACAATTTCTGAGGCCCAAAGGGATCCTCAATAAGTATCTGGTGACTTGAGTGAGTACACACTGTTGTCAACAATAATGTTCTGTCCCTTACACACTAACTTAAACAATATAAATAATTGTCAATAAGATATTTTAAATACAGATGGATGTTTAGACCTTCTGGTATTTGGGCATCTCAAGCATATTAGTGAGAACTTAATGTGTCTTTGAATATGTTAAGGACAGGAGCGATTTTCCCATGACTTTGGTAGGTTGTTTTCTGCAATTGGCCTTCTGTGTCTGACTTTGACAAAAATTAAGCCGAGAACTGAGTTGATGCCCAGTTCAGCTTTACAGCCCAGCTGTTATATAAAGCTGGCTCTGGATGACATAGTTAAAGATGACCGTGGTGGTGACTAGTCTTGAGTTTTAGGATTAGAAAGACTTGACCAAACTCCTGTTAAGCACAAACTGAGTAAGTCAGTGGACAAATTACTCAGCTTTTTGGACTCTGATTCTTCTTACTTGTAAAAACCAAGGATAATAATATCACGCACTTCCAAGAGTTGGTGTCCACACAGGGGGTGACTTCTGTTCATGGCACCGTCACAGTAGGCTGGAAGCCTCCCTCATACCTCTCTAGCTGCTGCTCGCCTGTGTCCTTGCTGCAGTCTGCAGCCTAAGGGCTGAGCCTGGTTACTGGGTCTCCTGCAAAGCTCTGGTGCCACACGTCCTTTTAGGAAACTGAGCCCAGTCTCCAGCAGAAGCAAACTGGAGTTCAGTGGCAGCATACCAATGGTGAGGAGACACTAGAATGCTTTAGTCCATGAGTGCTGGTTCTAGAGAGACAGGGGAGTTCTGGTTGTGTCCTTGGTGAGTTTCTTGCAGTTGAGTTTCACTAGTAACACTTGGGGAACACCTTCTCTCTGCCAGGCCTGTTCTTGATTTCTTCTTTTACATGAATTAAGATTATGAAGTTTACATAGTGGTCAGGTAGCTTTTCTAAGATTTGATCAAAAATAGAATGCCTTAATAACAGTGTGGGAAATTCATTTGGTTTTAAGTATGTAATCCAGGAATACTGAATTTCTTTAAAAATTTTCTTGGAAAATTTTATATATGTATATAATGTGTTCTGATCACACTCACCTAGCCCTCTCCTGTCAGAACACTGCTCCTCCTCCCCCCTCCTCCACCAGAACACTGCTCCTCCTCCTCCCCTCCTCCACCAGAACACTGCTCCTCCTCCTCCCCTCCTCCACCAGAACACTGCTCCTCCTCCTCCCCTCCTCCACCAGAACACTGCTCCTCCTCCTCCCCTCCTCCACCAGAACACTGCTCCTCCACCTCCCCTCCTCCACCAGAACACTGCTCCTCCTCCTCCCCTCTCCTGTCAGAACACTGCTCCTCCTCCCCCCTCCTCCACCAGAACACTGCTCCTCCACCTCCCCTCCTCCACCAGAACACTGCTCCTCCTCCCCCCTCCTCCACCAGAACACTGCTCCTCCTCCTCCCCTCCTCCACCAGAACACTGCTCTTCTGTAGCACGAATCTTAACAGGTCTTATCAATAAAAACAAACCCGAGGCCAGTTATCGGGGTGAATGCTGGAAGATCAGAGAAGCAGAACAAGCCACAGCTACCTCACCTTGCTAGTTCCTCAGGTGATCCTTTTTCCTCAGGCTGGAAGCTTCTGAGTCCTCCTCCACATGAATCTCAGCTGAACTGTGTTCCTCCAAAGCCTGAACGCTTAACCAACCAAAAGCTTAACTAACTACATGCTTAACTCACCCTGGTGCCTGGTTTTCATGCCTTATATATCTTTCCCTTTCTGCCTGTCACTCCCTGAGATTAAAGGCTGGGTTTCTGGGATTAAAGACATGGGTCACCATGCTTAGCTGTTTCTAAAGTGGCCTTGAATACACAGAGATCCACCTGGCTCTCCCTCCCAAGTGCTGGAATTAAAGACGTGTACCACCACCGCCCAACTTCTGCTATGGCTTACTCTTCCCATTTTCTAGCCACCATTTTTGGCTTTGCTCTGGTGGCTGTCTGTTCTCTGACCCCAGATATGTTTATTTCGGGGAACACACAATATTTTGGGGAACACAATACCACCACATTTCCCCTGTTTTTGTCTAAAATTAAAAAAGCTTATAACTAATACAAGAAAAATTATCCAATAAGTATATACAATATATACAGTCAAGAATTACATTAACAATGTCTAGTCCATTAATATTTGACAGATTCAGGTGACAAACTCCATTAATATATAACAATGTCCAGTCCAGTAATATTTGATAAACTCAGACAAAAACTTTCATTACTTATCCTATTTAAAACAAGTAATTCCTTTTTAAAAGTAGATTCAATAATTGACCTTTTTATCTGATCATATCCATATTCTCTTTTCATAATAGCTTCAATAATCTACCTTTTGTCATTTTTATATCTTCTCCTTTTTCTTTTTACAGTAGATTCAATGATCTACCCATTTATTCTATTATTTCTTTATCTTTTTTCTCAGGGTAGATTCAGTGATCTACCTCATATCTATATTCTCCTTTTTCTTCCTTTCTTTCTTTCTTTTAAACCTCAACTTTATTTTTGGGTTCATTGTCAAGTCCTGTATCATTTGTCCAGCCACTGCATAATGAAAAAGTGCAGGGCTTGTTTCAAGTCCTTGTTCAAGTAGTCTGTCAGGCTGGATCATCTCAGCTAGCTATCTTAAAATTGTCCTGAGCAGTTTGTAGTCCAAAGTCGATCTTTCCGTGGCACTAATGGCTTTACCATGTTGGGTCCCATCATCCTTTTGAAGATTTCAAAGTTGCTGTTAGGCTTGGTCATGGTTCTATGAAGACTTTTTTTTTTTTTTCCTCCTCTGTGGTTTGGAGTAATCATGGTCTGATAAATGTCTGTCTCTTGGAACCATGAACATTCTTCCCTAGAAGAGAATAGCTTCACAGCAATTTCTCCCCACCATTTGTCTTGCCAAATGTTTCCAAACTGACCTTTGCCGATGCTTTCTTGTAACACGATTGTCCTGGCAATTCTTCTCTGAACAAGCAGTAGTAAGCTCTTCGTCCCAGGTAGCAGTACCACCACAGTCACCAACACGATGAGAAGAAGCAGCCGGCAACTTGGAGCAGCAGCCGCTGCCTGCATGGTCCTGCTGGCACCGTTTGTGGCTGGGCCCTGGCCGAAGCTTCTCCTCAGCAAGCCTCCTAGGCCTCCCTCAAACTCAGGATGCTCCTGCCTCTGCCTCCTTCAGCATATCCAACCAGTGTGCTTCACCACAACTGGCTGAAGGTAGCTTGGGTATGAGCAGGGGCCCGCAAGGCCACAGACAAGCAGCTTTTTCATGAATTCGTACCACAAACGTTGGACGCCAGCTGTAGCAGGAATCTTAAAGGTACTTGTTAATAAAAACAAACCCGAGGCCAGTTATTGGGGTGAACGCTGGAAGATCAGAGAAGCAGAACAAGCCACAGCTACCTCACCTTGCTAGTTCCTCAGGTGATCCTTTTTCCTCAGGCTGGAAGCTTCTGAGTCCTCCTCCACATGAATCTCAGCTGAACTGTGTTCCTCCAAAGCCTGAACGCTTAACCAACCAAAAGCTTAACTAACTACATGCTTAACTCACCCTGGTGCCTGGTTTTCATGCCTTATATACTCCTCCTCCTCCCCTCCTCCACCAGAACACTCCTCCTCCTCCCCTCCTCCACCAGAACACTGCTCCTCCTCCTCCCCTCCTCCACCAGAACACTGCTCCTCCTCCTCCCCTCCTCCACCAGAACACTGCTCCTCCTCCTCCCCTCCTCCACCAGAACACTGCTCCTCCACCTCATCTCCTGCCACCTTCACATGTCTTTTTGTTGTTTGCTTTTGTTTTATGACCTACTGAGTTGAACATAGCATCCATATGAGCACGGGTGTGGCGCTATCTCCTGGAGCATGGGTGCTTTACCAATGGCTACATTCCTAAAGATAATGACTCCAAATCCTTGCACAGCTGTCAACTACCAGCTGCTCCCCAAGGAGGGGGCAGGACCCCATGAATCTCCCCACCCATGACTGGAGTGTGAGGGGCTCAGACTTATGTGCCAGCCCTATGGAAGCAATCACAGTTGCTTCAAGTTCATGGGTACCATAGCTATGTTGTACTCAGAAAATAGCATTTCACAGCTCTCCTCCCGTCATTCTACTTAGGAATTAATCAATTTCTTTAAAAGCTTTTACATTTATTTATTTATTTATTTGTGTGTGTGTGTGTGTGTGTGTGTGTGTGTGTGTGTGTGTGTGAGACAGAGCCTAAGCTGGTTTCAAACTTTCTATATAAGCCTGCCACAGACTTGAACTAATCTTCTGCCTCCCTAAATGCCGACAGTCCAGGCATATGCCACTTGCTTAGCTCTTCTGCACTGTTTGGAAAGTACCTATTTATGTAGTTGTTTCTTTAAGAATTGTGATCTTACTGATAAGAGACACCTCACCTATTACCAGTGCATCATAAAACATTCAGCAGGGAACAGAAGCTGCAAATTAGTGGACTCATTTTAACCTTCTAAATTCAGTATTTTAAATGGAGACATTTCCCATAAAATGCAGATAGCAATGGGTGTGGGTGGGGCTGACTCGATGGTGCTCCTTTTAGGTAAGGCATGTCCTCTTTAGTCACCATATCCCCACATTCAACCTTGACCAGCTGGGAATTAGCTGGCATCTTACAAATAACCTGGTCTCTGAGAAGCACTTGAGTTTGAGAGTTGTGGAGGAATCCAGAGAGAGGATATTGAAGGATTTTCCTATTGTAGACAAGATGAGCCTTGAGACATTGGGAGGATTTATACAGTGGAGAGGTGCTGTGAGAAGGTCATTTCATGCAGGAAAATAACTTTGATGCTGAATTCCACCAGGTTTCTCTTCTAATAATATTTAAATTGCTTAAGGAGGCAGATGATTTGCTTCTTTCTTTAAAGGGAAAGTGGACTTAAAGGTTAGACTCTTACTGATAGGCCTTCTGGAGAGGAAGAAGGAACTGTAAGAGGGAAGAATTGGATCTAAGCGAGGCCTCAGCAGTGGCCAGATGTTAGGCTTATAGATTTATCGGTCACAGTTGAGCATCTCTGTGTGTTGGAGGTCTAAGTACTTGGAACAACTGTCACTGCAATGAAGACTCAGATTTGTCAAAGAATGTAAGATGGATGAAAAGACTCTCATTGTAGATCTGCCAACAGGTTGTAAGAGCTTGTCTTTACAGTAGTTCAGGTAGTACTTTACAATGGCAACTGAGCGAATAAAAAGGGTAAGTGATGGCAAATTGTACCAAGTTGTCTTCCAGCACAGGTCTTTTGTCTGTAAAGCCCCCACTGTCATCAGAGACTTGGTACCCTGCAGGATTTCCCACCCAGCCTCTGCTTCTTCCTGGGACTTTGCTTTGTGAACATTACTCCTTATATGATGACTTCACATTTTCTCAAGTGGTGTAGCTGCTGGCACTCCACCCACACGTGCTTCCCTAAGCCACCTTAGTGCAACCACTGGTTCACACACACCAAGAAAATAACAATAGCAAACAAGGAAAGACATGGAAGAGGAAGGGGATGAGTGGGATTGTGAAAGGAGCAAGATAGGGTGACAGACCTGGATATGTTGAACACATTGTACGCATGTATGAGGATGTCATAATGAAACCTACCATTATGTTTCACTAACATGATAAGAAAAATATTAAAAGATCATATTTCTGAAAAGGCACTTTTAGAACACAATTATATTTATGAGGAGTAACATCTTTCTGTATGAGGGTTTATTTTGAGGTTTTAGGTTAACTTTAGAGGAACAGGCATGCAGAGGGCTGGGGAAGGTTGAAAGATGGGTGAAGGTGGCTGTAGTTTTGGTACTGTTGAAGAACATTAAATGGACAAGTTTTGTTTTCCTGACAAGACCAGATCATATGCATAGTCTGATGTTCCCTTGATCTTCCCAAGGCCTACTACTGGGTTTATCTGAGTTAAAGTGGTAACAGATTTCCTGATAAAGGAAAGGCCCTTTATTGATCCTGACCTTTTCCTTGTGCAGGTAAAGGCTTGTTGAGTTGCCTTTTAAACAACCAGAAACCATGGTGTTTCTCTCTCTTATAATCTTTTATTTATCCTTTTGGAGGCCTTACATGCTTAAAAATACATTTCCCATGGAAACTGTCAAACATACCTACTCAGCAAACAGTCAAATATACCATCCCTCAAACCTTTAGTGGTTCTCACTGGGGAAGTTCAAAGCCTGACTGTCTCTAGCTCACACACTTCCTGTGCCTTACCTCCCATTTCCACCTCTGTCTCATGAGTTCCCTAGAAGTACTTTAGACTACATTTCAGCTAGTAGTGCCCCAAGGAAACCTAAAGCACTGAGTTGGGATTATACTCACTGGAAGAATCAAGAAATCAATTTCCTTCAAGGGAAATATAGTGAGTCTGCCTGAGCAGGATATTGCTTACAGTAACTGAACTCCCAGAAGAAACTGAAGAGCAAGCCCTTCATTCCCTTACCTGGGGGAGGTGAGATCATGGGAGCCCAAGTCCTGATTTACCATCCCAAGGAGTGGTACCGCCCCTCCCACTGGCAGCCACTGCTCTCATTTTGATTGTTCTGGACCTGACCATCTCTGTCATTGCCAGAGGCCCCCATGTCTTCAGCTGGCTCCAACTCAGAAAATAAAGGAATTAATGGATTGGAACTTAATCCATAACTCTCTAACTCCATGGCATTATTTTTTTAATAGTTCATAAAGTTCTTATTTTTCCTTTTTAGCCTAGATTTCCTCTGTGGTGAAAGAGGTTTTCCATCTTCTGATCTGCCTCATAAAAAAGGCTTTAAAAGAGGATGTTGAGTTGTGCAACTACCTGCAATTCATTTTTGTAGAATATTCAAGAACTGTCCCAGAATCTGTGTCTGAATTTGGTCTAATATAAACAACCCAGGGGCCAAGAACATTAGTGCTTGTAAACGAGTTACATTTGGCATCCTTAAGACCTGGGGTGTTGATGTGGATTGTGTCTTCTAAGTCTATCAAAAGCTTCAAGATTATACTCTAGTCACTAGGTGCATGACTGGGATGCTGAGGAGCTCAGATGTGAAATTTCAAAGTAGCACAGTAGAGCTTGAGGTATGTATTAGATAACCAGCTGCTATTAGGGGCTAGAGAGATGGCTCAGTGGTTAAGTGCTCCTACTGCTCTTGCAGAGGACTCCAGTTCAGTTCCCAGCACCCATGTTAATCCATTCACAACTACTTGCAAATCCAGATCCAGGAGATTCTAAGTCGTGTGCCTCTGTAGGAATCTGTGCTCACACGCAAACCCCCACACCACATACACCTCCATACTCATACTATAAAATAATAAAATAATATTCTTTTTTCTTTTTACAATACAGCATTAAATTGGAAGGAGAGGCTATTTCTGTCTTAGCTCAAGTGTCCATTTGGCTCTCTGACTTTTAGTTCCTTCCTTATATGAAATTAGAACATAATAGTCCATTATTTCTTAGCTATAATAAAGCCAGTAATTACTAAACAGGCACTTCACCCATGTAACAGTCACAGGAGATACTCTGGTATCTGGTGTTGGGGGACTAGCTCCAACCTGTCAAAAGCTCCTGTTGGAGGGAGAAGTAAGGAATAAGGAAATATTAGATAGAAATATAGACAGAGATGATGAGAAAAACAGACATAGGCTAGCTTCAGAAGGGTCCTGGGTTAATACTCAGCCACCTCAACTTTAATCATGACAGGCTTTTTATACATCAACAAGAGAAGGAGCAAAAGATCTCCCCCTTTCAGTGTTGAGATATAAAGTACCAACAAGTGTAGACCTTCAAAACATCTGGTAACCACACCCTTGGCCAAATCATCCTATTATGTAGCCCTACTGGGCAACCAAGCTCAGACTTTCTGACCTTGAGTAAGGCCTTACTAGGGAGCCTCTGTGGGCCTCACAGATACCCCCCCCCTTTTATATAAAATAAAGTGTCCCTCAGACCCCTCAGCTGACTGTGTACTCTCTGGAAAATCTCAAGTGAGGGTGCAGAGCTTAACTCTATGCAGCTCAGAATCAGCTTTCCACTTAGAGCTCTTAAGTAGCTGGAATAATCATTGCAATACACCTGCTCCTCATGGCTGCTGTACCCCTAGTAACGGAGGAGAGGATGATCAAGACAGAATGGGTGTAAGATGACTGTAGCAGTTTTAGCTGCATCAAGCCTTTTTTAAATCAGTAATTGTTAATAGAAGAGTCTACACTCACCCAGTTATATTCAGCACGACATTTCAAATAAGTTCTTAACTTTAGGCTTTGAATCTCATCTCTTACTACTTACACAATTTGAGACTCTTGATGCAGATACCCTGCAGTCTGACTAGATTGAAACAACGTTATTGCAGCAGTAGTGGTGGGAACAATTAAGGAAATTAGGGTGTAGCAATTACCAACCCAGCAATTATGGGATGTCTATTCAATGCCTTTCAAAATTCCCTGGCAAAAACTGTAACCTTTTATCATCATACCATGGTTCACTAACATTAACAGGTTAACATCATAGTTCTAGCACACAATTGGTAAAATTAAAATTCTCATAAACTTACATCCAAAAGCAAACTCTTAATAGAACTATTTACATTTCCTAAACTTTAGCAAACATCCCAAAGCAATTTCTTAATAGATCTTTTTCATTTATTGCTAACAAAACAGGGTACATTAATAAAGGCTAACATTATCCATACAAAGAACAAGAAAATGTTTTTGCATTTGAGCTGCTCCAGTTCAGCAGAAATAAACTTCATCCTAACTCCTACTCATCAGTACATTAAAAATACAAACAAACAAACAAACAAACAACAACAACAACAACAAAAACATGATGAGGTGACTAAGGATATAACTCCCCTTTTTCTTTATACATTTAAAAGCTGCATCTTGAGCCTGGGGGGGGGGGTTTTCTATTCCTACACAGTTCCATTTTTACACAAAACAGGTCCATTCCAGTTCCCATTGCAATTGAACCACTCCTGTCCATCCCATATCTTAAGTCTGAAAAGTTTAAAAAGCCAGTTCTGATACCAGTCTTTAAGTTCCACTAAAAGCTCAAAATCAAGGACTGGCTCAACAGCTGCCCTAAAGTCTTTGTATAGCTGTCCAAGTCATAATGAATCTTGAAGTGAAAAACTCCAAATACGAAGAGACCCAAAACCAAAAATTTGTTGCTGTTCCCTTGAATGGAACAACCCAGTTCAAACAAGAATCTCTGAAACTTCACTCCCAGCTACAGAGGCACTTTGTGGCTGGTAGCCTTCCCCTAAGCAATCTTCCTCAGGGCAAAGGTGGTGTCACAGTAGCTGAGTCACTACAGACCTCTCAAAAGAGACCTCCATGCATGTTCCAGGAAGCCTGCCTCTTAAAGGAGCCACTGGTTTCTTTTTGCAGCCAGCAAACAGAAGATGTATGGCTTTGGCTGATGACTATGTTCCATTCAGCTTTTTTACAGTCCCAGTCTGTCTGTGCTTCTTATCTCTGGCCTGTCTGCCCAGGACCCCAGTGTCCTGAGGCCTAAGGCTCTCAATTACCTGGCATCACAAGGGTTCAAGGTGACACCCTGCTGCAGTGAGCTGCAATTCTCATTCAGTAACCTAGGTCCTGAAGGAAACCCAGCAATAGCCTCTGCACCCAGTCTCCATTACCTGCTCTGCCAGTGGCCTTGTGTCCTCTGTGCATTGCCTTATAGCAGCCCTTAGGGCAGCCCCACAGTTCCACCTCACCCTGTGGCTGAGAGCCCAGGATGTTCTGGCTTCCAGGGCATCTCTGCCAGTCAACCTGGAGTGCAGCTTTGCCTCAGTCAGCAGTTCCAGCACTGCTGCTACTGCTGCTGCTGCTGCTGCTAAGGATTCAAACCTGTGCAAAAAGCTGTACTTTCCATGCCTGGGCACATCTCCCTCACATGTCATCAGCCAGCAGTTTCCCTCAGGTCCACAGTGAAGATCCACCTTCACTGCTATCTCACCCTCTGGGAGATACTGCATCATCTCCACAGGGACCTCAGTGTTCCTGGAATGGATGGCCAGCTAGGCACACTCAGACTCAGAGGCACCTGTTCCCTTGCCCACAGGGTGCGTGGCCTATGGGCATTTTCCCCCAGAGGCTTTGTCTCTTGAGCAGCCACCATGGTGCCCTCTGCACTCACCCTCCAGCTGCCTACTAACAGACCTGCTCCAGTCACTGGAGTCCAAAGTCTCTGATGCACTCTCTTTGAAACAGCTGCTATTTGCCTTTTGCCTCTCCCTCGGTGTCTCTGCTTGGCTGGTCAAGGTTGCAGAGCATAGCCTCCAGCCATGTCAGTCTGGCTCTTGCAAACACCCTATCTGACTGTGCTCTCCTCACCATGGTTCCTTCATGGCAGAAAGTGCTCAGACTCCACTGCTTGCGCTGGTTCTCTTGGCATCTGCTGCCTGTGATTCAGTGACTCAGGTCTCAGCAATGTCAATGTTGGGTCAGCTACAGCTCCCCCTGCTGCTGCTGTTTGAGGTGAGGGCTTCTGAAGCACTGCTTATTCAGAGACTGCTAAGTCCACAGTGGCTGCTACATCCCAGATGCTGTTTTCTGCATCCTAAGTCCCACCGTTAGGGAAATCTGTTCTTATACCTAAAGCCTGTATTTCTCAAACTTCACCAAAACTTTTATGACTTACTTATATTACAACTTTAGGCCTAACTTAGTAGATAAACAGAGAGAAAGAGAGATACTTGCTGCAGTCTAATTTTAGCTCCTCTGGCTATTTTTTTTAAACAGTTGTCTACTATTACCCTGTTCTATATTGACAACTTTATTCCTGAAAAAGAAAATCACCTCACCCCATTGTTATCTGAGTATGCCCACTTTACCTACAGTGTTTCTTCACTTTATCCTCCATACACAAGCCCCATGTTGAGCGCCATATTTCAGGGACCAGCTCCAACCTGTAAAAGGGTTCTTGGGTGAAGGAGTAAGGAATCAGGAAGTATTAGATAGAAATATAGACAGTGATGACAAGAAATACAGAGACACAGGATATCTTTGAGAGGGCCCTGGGTCAATACCCAGCTGCCCCAACTTTAATCATGGTTTTTTTTAATGCATCAGCAAGGGGAGGAGAAAAGACCTTCCCTTTTCAAAGATGAGATACAAAGTACCAATAAGTGTAGACCCTTCAAAACACCTGGTAACCACACCCTTGACCAAATCATCCTATTTCAGCCGTGCTGGGCAAAGCAAGCTCAGACTTTCTGATCTTGAGTAAGGCCTTACTAGGAAGCCTCTATGGGCCCCTACAATCTGGTGTTGTTTTGTTCACTTGATGGGGGTGGAAGGCAGAATTCTTGTCCTTGGGTGTAGCAAGAATCTTAAAGAGTCTTATTAACAAAATCAAACGTGAGGCCAGTTATTGGGGAGAATGCTGGAAAAATCAGAGAAACAGAACAAGCCACAGCCACCTCACCTTGCCAGTTCCTCAGCTGATCCTGTTTCCTCAGATTGGAAGCCTCTGAGTCCTCATCCAGATGAATTTCAGCTGAATTGTGCTGCTCAAAGCCTAAAAGCTTAACCAGCCAAAATGCTTCTAGTTTCTGGTTTTCACACCTTATTTATCTTTCTCTTTCTGCTTTCTGCCATCACTCCCTAGGATTAAAGGCATGAGTCACCATACTTGGCTGTATCCTTGAACAGATGGATTTCTGCTTCTGGAATGCTAGGATTAAAGGCATGTGCTGCCACTGCCTATCCTCATGTTTAATATTGTGGCTGTTCTGTCTTTGACCCCAGATAAGTTTATTAGGGTGCACAATATTTTGGGGAACACAATACCACCACACTTGGGTATCATGAATAGTTGGTTACATGACACCCAACACTGAAGAGGAGAGAGCAATAGGAGTTTATTAGTTACATGTGCACTCCAAGGAGAACTACACTGTAGGCTACACAAGTCTTCATGGGAGCTGTGTTTGGCAACAAAGCCAACTATCAAGGGATATAGCAGGAAGGCTTTGTAGTCTCTGGACAGCAGAGTGACACTTGTTCCTGTAGGGGGATATGGCTGGAACTTTGAGATAATGACATGGGAAGGAAATCATAACCCAGCCCTCCAGACAAATCACAAACTGTGCCTGGTCCTTATGATGTTGAGGACACTCATGCCTGTGCTGCTTGAGGTCCTCCTAATCTGCCCCAGATGTCAAAGTGGTGCATAATGCTTATGTCTTCATAACTTCTACTGAATGGCAGGTTCTCAGATGGCCTGCCTTCTCGGTTTACTTTGCTCTTGACTGAGTTCTTCCTGCTGAGTCCTCAAAACTCCGTCTGTTGGCCTCCATGCTATAGCATATAGTCATACCCAGGATGACTGTATGACATGGATCACAGGCCCACTGCCTGAGACAAGGTGTCAGCTTATTTCTCTGGCTAAAAGTGTAAAATATAGTCTCTCCTCTCCCTCCCCGCTCGTGTGTGTGTGTGTGTGTGTGTGTGTGTGTGTGTGTGTGTGTGTGTGACAATTGAACTTATACTTTGCCATTTGGGCTAGAGTGGCTGGGTTACCAACCCCAGGATCTGCCTGTCTCCTCACTCTTTTCTTCCCAGTTCTGGGGTAGCAGATGCATGTTGTTAGCCCTCTAGCTGGCTATGTGAATCTAGGAGAGTGGGGCCTAAAAGTGAGACAGACTAAAGTCTCATGAACTACCCAACTTTATTCAGAGCATCAGACAATTTATACTCTGAAGGTTAAGAGAGGTCACATGAGTAAAGTTCTCATGAGTTCAAGCTGTGGACAATCACATGGCAAAACATGTTTTCCATAGAGGCGCATGAATGACAACAAACACTCCTATCTGCTACACCTGGGAGGAGCATGCAAACACATTACAAGAACAATTCTGTTTTCAAGAAACTGAGGTCTTAAGACTCTTGTCTTGTTTTCTTGGAGTTTTCTCAGAAGCACTCAAGATTCTCAAACAACCCCATTTTTTGCTATGTTCCATAGTATTCCACTGCACCTAGCTACACATGTGCATATAAAAATACATATGTATGTATCTTATAATTCTTTATTGATTCTTTGGGAATTTCACATCATGTACCCCAATCCTGCTCATTTACCTATCCCTCCATATCCACCCCTCATCCCTCCCCCAAAAGAAACCCCCCAAAATTAAAAACAGAACAAAGCAAACAAGCAAGCAAACAAACAAAAACAACCCACTCCTCCATCTTTCCTATCTCTCTAACACTTCTTCATTTATCCTAGTGGCATTGGGAGGGAGCTTCAGTGTGCTACGAATTATACCTTTTTGTCCAATAAGTCCCACCTGCAAATGTTCATTGCATTGAGTCATGGGTCTTGCCCAAGGCCTGTGGCACATTATCATCACTGGATCCTCACCAAAACTCCTCTCAGATATATTGCTCATGTCATAGAGATCCTGTAGTTATCATTCTGCAGGACTAGTCTCCTCACACACTCCAGCAAGTCATAGATAGGGCAGATGTTAGGGTGGGCCTAGGATGTGGGTCTGGGGGGTAGCTAAGCTGGTCACAGTCTGGGCTGTTGGGACCGCCTCCTCGCCTCAGGCGAAGTGTGGAGCCAGCTCTCCTAGGCCCATACCATCAAAGCCAGCTCTCCCACACCTAGGGTGATGAGTAGACCATCTCTCCTGAATGTGGGGGCCAGCTCTTCTGCTGAAGTGTCCAGCAAGGGGCAGGGCCAGCTATCCCAGGGCCAGTGAAGGGCAGCGCCAGCTTAGCATGGTCCTTGGATTTCAACATGCATCCTTCCTATGACCCCTTGTGGTAACATAGGCCATGGACATCAGCACAGACTCCAGGTACAGACATGGACCCAGACATGGCCCTTGGCAGCAGCTCGGGACTGGACATCACCATGGGCCCAGTGTATGACCCTTGGCTGAAACATGGCCCTCATGTACCAACATGGTCTCAGGTAGCTGACCAGATACCAGGCATCTGCATGACCTTTGGTGGTAACAAGAGCCATGGACCTCGACTCAAACCTGGCAACAGTAGGGCCACAGACCCAGACATGGCCCTAGGCAGCAGCCCTGGCCTGAATGACACCATGGCCCAGGAGATAGCACAGGTCACTCAAATTGACTTGGCCCCACTGATGGCAGCACAACCCTCTGACATCAACATGGCCACAGGTTGTGGTCTAGATCCTGGGTAGCCATGTGTCCCTTGATGGCAACTTGAGCCATGGACATCACTAAATATACTGGTTGTGTTAGGACCACAGACCCAGGCATGGTCCTCAGCAGCAGCTTGGGCTTGGATGTCACCATGGTCTAAGCTGGCAGTGCAGGCCACTCAGATCAACATGGCCCCAGCCACAGCATGGCCCTCAAACACCTACATGGCCCTATGTGATGGCCCAGACCTTGGGTATCTGCACAGTCTTCAATGGTAACAGGAGCCATGGACATCAACACAAACCCTGGCTTCAGTAGGGCCATGGCATGGTAGCTTGGTAGCTCAGGCCCAGATGTCATTGTGTCTCCTGATGGCAGTACAGGCCACTCAGATCAGCATAGCAATGGTGGTGGCATAGCCATTGGACTCTAAAATGGTCACAGGTGGCAGCCCAAACTCAAGGAATTCTTGTGGTTTTTGGTGGCAATATGGGTCACGGATGTCAACACAGATCTTGGCTGTGGTAGGACCATGGACCCAGACATGGCCCTCAGCAGCACTGAAGGCCTAGACATTACCCTGGCCTTGGGGGGCAAACAGGCCACCCACATCAGCCTGCTCCTCACTGCTTTTGATTCTTGTGACGTGCACTGGTCCATTTCTTTCTCTCCCATTTCTCCAACATATATTTGCTCATCATAATGGCACCTCCTCACTCAGCTTTTTACATGGGTGCTGGAGATCTGTTTGCTCTGTCCATTGTTATGCATTGAGTCCTCTCCCTCATCACTAACCTTGGTTTCTGTGAGGTGCAAGTAGTACCTGCTTTGTGGAATCAATGACCTTTGTTGTGGGCAACATGCGTTGCTCATTTTAGGCACGTACATCTTCATCCTTTTGTGTTTTTTCACTTGTTAGGCTTCATTTGCCTGCTATCAGTTGTGAGTATTAAGATTGTTGCAAGCCACCCACTCCCATTTTTCTCTTCTTTGGCTTCTGAAGGAAAGTACATTTTCCATGTTTTCAGGCTGCGCCTTTGGTGGAACAACTCCCATGCTGCATTTCTTGAATAGATAAATGGACCTGGCTCTCTCATCCCATAGTCCAACAGTCTGTCACTGATTGTTCCTCTGCTGTTCTCTGCATATTTACAACTTTTCTCTTCTAGATGGTTCTTTGCTGGTTTTACAGGTTCTGAGAGTCCTTCTGTCATGTTGATGTAGTTATTGTTCTAGTTTGAGCCTCAGTGTCTCCAAAAGCACAATTGCTGAAAGCTGAATCCCAGCATGGAGCCATTGGGAGGTGGAACAGGCTTCAGAGCTGGACCCTGTAGGAGGCACTTCAAGGAGCTGTAGAGCCTGCAGCTTACCCCTTCCCCTCTTTCATCCTGGCTCTATGGGAGCCTCCTCTCCACCACCGGATCCGACTGTGATGTGCTACCTAACTGACCATGGATGACAACCTCCCAGAGCCTGATTAAAAAGCAACCTCCATTTTAGTTGTCTTGCTGTGTTTGGGTAATGGGAAGCTGAGGAGAGCACACTGTTACATCACTTTTTGTTTCTTTCCCATTTTGACCCAGAGTAGCTCAGCTGGTCAGTTGTTTGGTGTCTTTGCTCACAGTCTGATCTAAGACACTTTTCATTGCATCCCCCAAATCAGTGCTATAGAGAAAGACAGTTGACACCAGACACCGGTGTGATAATGTGCAGACAACCTTAGGTCCCTGGAGCTGGGGAGAAGACTACTTTAAGCTGAAGATACTTAGGATTCCACTTACAGAAAAAAACTTCGAGAATGTTTTAGAAATACAGTTTCCATAAATCCTTCTCATTGTGGCTTCCATTATCATGAAGGACACTGATGAGTAATCTTATAATGGATACTCTGGAGTTAGGGATGGGGATCATAACAATTAAGAAAATGGAAAGACCATTTATATCTGTATGAACAATGATCAGAGAAACCTGTTGGGAAGCAAGACTGGGAACCTGTGCTGAGCCACACCACAACTCACAAAAAGCCACTGTTACAGAAGTACGCTAGAGTAATTGAAGATTGCCTATGGCTCCTGATACTAGAACACACACACACACACACACACACACACACACACACACACACACTCCTGGAAGGAGATTCAGAATGCTAGTGAGACATCTAACAGTCAAGTTGTATGCAGAGCTAGATAGAACAAACATGTTTGAGGAAGCCTATACTATGCAAATAGGCCAGAAAGCTCTCTAAATCTAACTTAGAATCTCTGACCTTTGTTTAGCATTTGTTGTCAAGCTTCAGAATATCTTCTCTGCACTAACTCAATTTTCCCCCTCCATAGCACATTCTTCCTAGGTGAATTATCTCATTTTGCTTGCTCCCACCCACATATCTCTCTCCAATTCCTTCCTCTGAGCTACAAGAAGCTGGCAATCCTCTGGAGGTGCCCACTGAACCCCAATGTCTACTGATCATTACATCACTTGAGTGTCCTCTTCTTAAGTCGGTAGAACATGTGCTTCCTGAGTCACTTGCAAACACTTTCACTTCGCCCAAGAAACCCATCTTCTCATATTCAGTTTCAGAAATGTTGGACTTATAATTCAAATCCTCCCTCTTTTGGCAGTTAGGTACTTATTCTCTGAACATCTGTTTCCTCATCTGTTAATGGAAATAATCATGTTGTATGCTTGTTTAAACAATAACTAAATAGTCCATGTGTCATGAATGCTCTCAAGGGCAGCCTGCTCTTGCACTGGCTGTCCCAGCCAAAGGTGATCTTTGCCTGTCCAGTCCACTGTGTTTCTCATCCTGTAATTGCTTCATATCAGCTACTGCTGTGTTATATTTCAAAATATTATAGTTATACTGGCAAATTTTTGGAGTTGGTATTTGCTTATTCAGTCAGTGAAAACTCACTGGGCATTTTGTGGTTTATATTAGGATGAGGGCTTGCAATACAAGGATGCTAAAGATTAAGTCTCTGTCTTTGGGTCTTGTCTAATCATTGTCTAATTATCAGCACCAGCTTTCAAGAGTGCCGTTGAGAGTCCAGAAGGGATGCTTGAATTTGCTCAGCATTGAGGATAGCAACCCAAGGTGAGACATCTCCGGTGAGAGCCTGGGGAGAGGGACTGACCAGGGGCAGGTAGGAGGCAGCAGTGAGCCCGTGTTTTAGCCAGCAACAGTTTCACTTGCACAAAAGAAGCAGAACTTCACATTTTGTGACTTCCAAGAAAAGAATGTCTGCAATCTTAGTTTTGAAGGAGAGCTGGAAGGAGATAAAGCCAGGGAGGTAAGCCAGCACTGGATCATAGGGGATTTTCCTGGAGGAGT
Source organism: Onychomys torridus (assembly GCF_903995425.1). Classification (NCBI taxonomy): domain Eukaryota; kingdom Metazoa; phylum Chordata; class Mammalia; order Rodentia; family Cricetidae; genus Onychomys; species Onychomys torridus. Next base: position 24,931,123 of record NC_050451.1, read on the forward strand.
CAGTACTGTGCTTCTAGACAGTGTAAATAGTGGATACACATGCTTTGGTCTTAGAGTGTCACATTGAGGAAGCTGAATTTGGCAAAACAGCAAAGCCCCAAAATATCTGAGTTTCTTGTGCTTTTTGGAAACTATGGAGGTGAGCCATACAGCTAATCTGGACCACATTGATTAATAAGCAAAGATCCTTTCTGCTTGTACCCATTGCCGTATTTTTACATTGATGTCTTTTAGTAAAATCTAAAAGTCTGTCTTCTCTGTTTATAGGAGGCCACCACCTTGCCTCTCCTGTCCCTTTTCTCATGTTCCCAAGGTGCCTTCTCCATCCCTCAGTTTTTCACTGGTATTCTTTATGTTCCCCCAAATCCAGAGTAACCAATAGGGAGAAATTCAAGTGGTTGCTGGTGGACAGTATGAGATGGGTGTGTTCTCAGATCGATAGTGGTTCACTAAACATGGGAGGAACAAGAAACCCACTCTATGGAAGACCTGGTACTCACCACTGTGGCTCTTGGTGTCCTCTATCAGGCAAGTTGAGTGCAGCCCAGAAAGTATCCTGTCATTTTGTGTTCAGAGTTCTGTGGGCCACCCTTCTATTCTTTCCCTGAATCCATGAATCATAAATTCCTGGAAAGCATTGCGGATAAGTTATAGCCTTATGTTACTCATTGCTTAACTCCCTTTGGGGGAAATGAATATGAACACTTTTTCTTCTTCTTCTGCTGCTGCTGCTGATTATTATCTTCTGGCCCAAGCCATGGCAGCTTGAGGCAAGAACAAAGACCCTTAACCTCAGGATCTGTTGTCATGGCACAGCTGATTTACCCATAGTTTTCACAAAATATTTAAAAGAAAATACCTAATGATCAACAGTGACACCCAAGTGGAAATTCAACACCTTGCCAATTTCAGCTGAAGGCTATTTATATAGCTGTGTTTTTGGTTTGGTTTGGTTTGATTTTTTTTTTTTTTTGGTCAGTGTTCACTGGTGAATTTTTCTTCCCAGCCTACTTGGTGGGGTTCTTGCTGAGTCTTATTTGTAAGAGCTTTTTCTCTATGTTTGTAAATTCAGACGTAGAGATCTAGTCACTGGGAGTGCATGGTGGTGCCCACTACTAGAGACAAGGGAGCACAAATGCTTGGGTCCTACTTGGTCTGTTTGTTCTTAACATCTTTTCTCAGCTCCAAGACATGGACTTACAATAAGGAGCAGTCTTTAGCCTTTCAGATGACACCAGGGCATTAGGTTGACTCCATGGCAAAAGCTATTCAAGTATGTCACCTTTCATCTGTCACATATAGCAGCAAACATCCAAGTTCAACTGCCATCCCCACCCCAAGTCTGGAGTCCTGGTGGTCTAGACCGTCTGGCCCTCCTGTATCTGCTCTATACCTGTTTGCTTTTGCCAGCCCAGCTCTATGCAGCCCGTGAATGTGATCAATCACTGTGACTATGCCATGCTGAAATCCCTGAGTGGTTTTTTTTTTTTTTTGCTGCTCAGAATCCTTGAAGCTGGTAGAGTCTTCCACCATACCCTCTTCTACATCCATTGCATATTCCGGTGTAGTCAGGGACCTTTACTCAGGCCCTGTACTCACTGACCACTCTCCCCACAGGCTTTTACACATTCAGTAGCCACTATCTATGATACTTTCCCACTGGTTATAAATCTAAGTGGATTTCTTCTAGAACAAATTCTCTTACCTCTAGCTAGCCTGCCATTTTGTTATAGATCTTCCTGGTTTCATATATTTCTCCTGGTATACCTTTCAAAGGATTTCTTTGATATTGGTGAGATCTTTTGATTAGCACCTGCCTCCCTGCTGGGCTCTGTTCTGGCACCTGTCTCACCTGATATCCACAATGCCATTATCATGAAGGTGCCTAGCAACTATGTATGTACAATACAATTGGATATAAAAATAAAATTCAGCAATGGTCAGAGAGTGGGCATTTCCTTGTCACTCAGGGATTTATCCAGCTAAGAATCCAGACAGTTCCTATTGGAATTAGCAAAAATGAAAATGTGCTCAGAGGCAAGAAAGGAGGACACAGCTTGCTGTAGCCAACCTGCTGCATAGCATTCCACAATAGGTTGGACAGATATAACACCATAATGGTGATTTTTGAGGGGGCAACAGTCTCTCTGGGGCAGTCTTTCCCTCTTGACCAGACCCCTTTTCTGGAGAAAATTGTGAATCCCCTATCAGAATGAAGCTGTATTTTGTTCAGATAAACTTTCACTGCTTCATCCCAATTAACCCTTCTCTTGTAAAATAGTGTGCCTGGGCAGCAGCTGTACACCTGGAATGTCTAGAAATCTCTTTTTCCTAAGCAAACAGTTTGAACAGGGAAATGCATGATTCTGGTGTGTAGCTATGAAAGCCCAGGGAGGGGAACTTAACTTGGATTGAAATAGTAGCCTTCCTGCACTCAGGTCAGAAAATCTGTCTATGTCTCTGGGTAGATTTAGTTTAAGGCCAAAACAAATAGCTCCCCTTCTTTGAGTTCTGACCCCAGGGCCCAAAACCACAAACTGAGCTAGTCCAGCTGCCACTGCTGGGGAGTCATTGTTCTTGTCACCCTTCTGGGAACCCCAAATAATTAGCTGTGCAAAGAGCATGCTGGAATCAGAACTCCCCTCCAGGCCTTTCTGGGTCCAGCCAAACAAAGTGAGGTGGGCTGAGAGAAGCACAGCCTGGAAGGGAACACGCACTGTTTTCCTCCTCCTTCCCTACCTCTGGTCTTCCAGAGCTGTGTCCTCAGGCCCTTCTCTCCTGATTCTGTTGGGTCTTCATCATGCATGCCTGAGGGAGTTTGTCTTAATTAAAGCCAGTGGGCCACACTGAGGAGGAAGGTGGGTGCTATGTTTGGGAACTTAAAAGGTTTGACATGTAGTGGGAGGTGTCTGTTCTTCCCAGAATTTTAGATGTTTTTAAAAAAAAAAAAAAAAATCCCAAAATCTGGATTTGGGTGTGATGTTGCACAGCTTGAACATGTTTGTTGCATTTTGTGCTCCATGTCATCCATAAACAAATGGCAGGGCAAGCAAACACACTTTGTGAAGATATAAGCTAGACCATAAGCCCCACATGACGCCTGTACAGACAGTGTGCATGCTCTTTGCACCTGTGCCCCGGGACTTTGGCCCGGGCTTTGCTGCAGTGATAGTTAAAGCCTGTTGACTGACACCCAAAGGAGACTCACACTTGGTTGCCATTCCCTTGACATCCCAACGAAGATTCCACACAACAATGGCAGTAGTTTTGATGTGCGAGGGTTACTCAGCTGGGCACACCATGGAAGCCAGTCAGTGACAGGGGAGGAGGCAGTGCCAGCGAAGGAGCTTGATTACGATTGTGTGAGTCATCAGAAGATGGGGGGCTTCCTGTGACCAAAGAGTCAACTTGGGATGCAGATTTAGAGGTGTGTCTTTAAAAGTGGGGATCACAGACTGGTAGTTTGGTGCTGGCTCACAGGTGGAGGTTTAAACAAGACCAGATGATACACTTCTGAACCTAATTGCCTAATCACTAGATGATATAGTTTTCAGTTCTGTAAACCCCAAGAAGGAGTCACCGTTTCTTCAGGGCACCCAGGGAGTTGGGCCTGAGGTCTGGGCTTAATATTCCCGTTAATGCCTATGGCTTACTATAGAGTGCAGAGCAGATATTTTAGAAGTGGATGTGCCTTATGACTTTAGATGCTGTGCAGTTTTCTATTGTTGACATTCTCCCAATAAGAATGAAATCCAGAACCTAAGAAAACCAATCCAAGTTAGTTGCCCAGGTGAACAATGAATCCTGATTCAGACTACAATGCCACCAATGATAGTTTGAAATCCCAATGCCAGAGTCTTTACCACCCTGTGGGCTTTGGCCAGAGGATAGATGGACCCCACAAGGGTTAGTTAGCCCTTCAGAAAGGAGATACCTCGCTTGGCCGATTGTTTATTCCTTACCTTAAATCTCCCCAAAGACATCTAAAGGGTGAACCAGGCACACAGGCCATCTGCTTTTATTTCTGCACAGCGGTCAAAACCACTCTTACTTTCGTTTCCATCTCTTCCAAGAATACTCTGAAAGTGGCTTTGATTAATTGTGATCGTCAGGATAGCCTATTGTGTGTTACCTACATGTGATACTAAGTGGTCTACATTTGGGCCTTAAGCTCAGCACTCTGAGCTGTGGTTCACAGAATTCTTGTTTGACTTCCTCATCTAAAGGCAAAGTGGTGACTCACTGCCAGCTTCTCATGGCTCCCAAACTCTAAGTCTTTCCTTGTGGCACAAATACTTTATTACAAGTATTGAAGTGTTAAGTATTGCTCTTTTAGAGACATAAAAGCCTACCTTTTTTTACCAACTGGTGTAGCTCACCACACTAGATATCATTTGATGGACTCACATATGTTAATACTTTCAGCTACTAGAGGATCTCTTTAGTCAGAAGCTGACAGTAGGAACATAGATAGAACAACAAAATAACTGACCTATATGTCCTCGTCCTGCTCTCTGTGGGTGCCACTTCTTGGTGTCCCTTTTGATTTTCCAAGCTATCATCTTGGTTTGAAACCCACTTTTTTCCTTGACTAACTTGTTCCCTGATAAAAGAAGGTATTGAAAGGTGGATGTTGGTTTTGCAAAGTGGAGAGGGGGGTTTCTAAAGAAATTCTTAGTAATGAGCACCATGAATCTGATACACTATTTAAGCATTTTACATTCATTCCATTCTGCCTTTCCCAAGACCTTGTGAGATGGCTGTCTCCACATCCTCAAGTTTTTAGCAAAGGAAATCAGCCCAGAGAGGTGAAATGATTTACCTGAAATATCAGAAGTGGAAAACACTGCCACACTTTATACACATCTTCTGAAGCAAATCCAAATCCAGACACAGATAGGACATTTTACTGTCTCCCAGTGTTTCAGCACAGCTACCCCACCTCTGCCTTAGGTGCAGAAGAGGGGATGCTTAGAGGAAGGGAAGTCTGTAGGTAGTAAGTAGTGACTGGAGAAGGATGAGGGGGAGACCGAGCCTCGTAGTCGATGTCCCTGGACAGATGGTGACAGATCTGCCAACCTCATGATCAGCTGGAGAGGACAGTACCTTGGGATGTTTCTCTGGCAATACAGAATAATGGGCTTCAGTTGTGGAATTGAGCCTCTCCAGTTTTTCCCACAGTCTATCTGCTCCCAGCATCCTTAGCTGCAACTTTAGCCCAACCACCTGCTGGAAAGATGAGCAGGCCTGGTACTGACAGCTCAGATGGGGTTCCTGTCTACAAATGCCTTCAGCTCCACTGCAATGGAATGGATCCACAGTCAGAAATGCCAGCAGGCTGGGAACATCCTGGCACAGGGTGGTGGCATGGTGGCAAAAGCTGGAGGGCACAAAACGTCAGGTCTATGTTCAGGTCTGCCTGGATTCATGCTCCCTGATGCTCCTGGGGATGCAGGTAGATTGCAGTTCCCTGTGTGCTGAGGAGGATGCTCTGTGGATGCAGGTAGACTCTTGTTCACCGTCCACTGAGGAAGATGTTCCTGAGGATGCAGGTAGATTCTTGTTCACCATCCACTAAGGAACGCATGCTGCTAATACCTGAGGTTGACAAGTCATCTGTCCCTGCTATATTCAGGGTACCAGAGTTCAGGTCTCCCAGAATTTCAAGAGTAACATTGCTTAGGTACTTTCTTCTACACTGAAATACAGAGTGAGGTGAATGCTTCCATGATGCTAATTGACTACCGTGGGCAGAGCCCATGGCCAGAATGTATTTGCCAAAACAACAGCAAAAGGCAGAGGGTCACTCACCTGGTGCTAGGTGGATAGCGACCTAACCATACATAGGCATTTTTGAGCACTGTATTCAGTTTCTGTGATACTTGGGTTTGGAAATACCCTTAAGTGCCAACTACAAAGGCCTATTCTCAGCTCCCAGGGGTGTCTTTCTAGACAAGAATAGCTCAAAAGATCAATCCTGGTGTGTATAGGGTGGAATGAGGAGTTTTAGCGTGAGGAGGAATTAAAAAGATTGTTCTGAAGATGGATGGTGAGAGTGGTGTGGAATGTGATCGTCCATGATATAGCTGAACTATATGCGGAACAAGACATTTATATAAACATATCTGCTACAACTGAGTAGTTGGGCTCCTATAATGGAAGGATGGAATGGCAGTACAGCGGTGGTATCTGGGGCTTTGGTTTGAGCTTCATGGCAGATGTGCTTTACCAGATCACTACACTGAGTACTCAGCATAACTGTGAGGTGAGTGTGATGAACAACTCTTGCATAGAGAAGAATGAGCTAACTGCAAGAACCCACAGTTTTTCAAGGGCCACATAAGCAGAAAGTTAGCAGCATTTACATTTAAAGCCAGGCAGTCTTGTTCACCCCTATTTTAGCTCCTGCTCTTCAGTCAAGCCCCTTCTCCTTTTTTGGTTTGAGACTCCCCTGACTATTACTGTAGGAAGCCATTAAAACCATTCAAAATTGATCTAATCAGATGACAGCAACTCTGGAGACCAACAATGTATGTGCCTTTTTGGCTGGGAATACTGATAGACGTACCCAGGACCTGGTGCATACCAGGCAAGTGAGATACCACTAAACACTTTGCTTCATTTTCAGACAGATCTTCTTTAAGTTGCTGTATTAGTCAGAGTTCTCTAGAGGAACAGAACTGATAGAATGAATCTGTATATATGAATGGTATTTATTAGAGTGGCTTCCAGCCTGTAGTCCAGCTCATCAACAACGGGTGTCTACCAATGGAAGGTCTGAGAATCCAGTAGTTGTTCAGTGGTGTCTCAGCTGGCCTTCAGTATACACTGGAATCCCAAACAAGTAGGTTATAATGCCAGTGAAGGAATGCACTAGCCATCAAGAGTAAAAGCAAGCAGGCAAAGAGAGCCTTCTCCTGTTCCACTCCCAACTCAAAACTGGCAGCCTTTTAAATCACTTGGTATCTGGGCCAGAGTAACATATGCAAGTGGGGAATGCTCCATCTCCAGAATCTAAATAGGCCCACTAAACATTGTGTTTCTTTCTTATGGTGGTGGGAGTGGCCAGGTGCAGTAACTTATCCTCTGTAGAAGGAATGTCTCTGCATGCCCCATGCCACTGGACTCCTAAGGATTTCACTGAGGTAGAAGGCCCTTGAAATTTTCTTGAAATTTTATTTCCCATATGCACATTATTTCTCTAATGTGCATATGTGTTACAGTGAGTCCAAAGTAGTTGCTACTGCCTGCTCACTTGGTCCAATCAGCATAATGCTATCAATATCACCAACATGATATTTCATGGAAGAAACATACAAACAAGATCCCTTCTAAGTAAGTTATGATATAGGGCTGGAGAGAAAATATATCCTTGAGGTAAAACTGTAAAGGTATATTCCTGGTCTTGCCACCCAAAAGCAAATTGCTTCTGGTAGTCCTGAGTTTTCCATTAGTCAGATTCATTCTCTGTGATCCACCTGTCTGCCAAATAGCAGAGTCAAAGGGAAATGTGGTGGACCCCACCTCTGCATCTTTCAAGTCTGTGATAGTGGAACTAACTTCTGCAGTTCCTCCAGGGACGCAATACTGGTTTTGATTCATTATTTCCCCTGGCAGAGGCAACTCCAAAGGCTTCCATTTAGCCTTTTCAACTATAACAGCCCTCATTCCACAGGCCAGGGAACCCATGTTAGAATCCTGCCAGCGTCTGTCTAACCTGTCTATCCCAACTATACATTCTGGGATGGGGGAAGTAACCACAGGATGAGTTTGGGGAACCACTGGACCTACCATGAGTCAGACATCAGCCATAACTTCACTAATCATGTGACCTGCAGAAGCCCTACTTAACTGAAGGTCCACAATGTTTCTTGGGATCTTTCAGAATCAGCATTAATTCAAAGCCAGTATCCAACAGACCCCAGAAAGTCCAATTGTTTCCTTTCCTCCAGTGTACAGTTGCCCTTACAAGAGGCCCTAGGCCCCTCTGGGGAGAGACTGGAGAAGTGACAGCAGTAACACTCTTGGATATTTTATCCAGGCCCTTCTTCAGAGGAACCTGTCCATCCTTTCATTCAAGGGGTTCTGTATGGTACTATATTGTGTCCCCCAAAATATTGTGCATCCTAATAAACTTATCTGGGGTCAGAGAACAGAACAGCCACTAGATAGACATAGAGGCCAGAAAATGGTGGCACACACACCTTTAATCCTAGCATTTTGGAGGCAGAAATCCATCCAGATCTCTGTGAGTTCAAAGTCACACTGGAAATAGCCAGGCATGGTGACACATGCTTTTAATCTCAGGAAGTAATGGCAAGAAGCAGAAAGGTATATAAGGCATGAGGACCAGGAACTAGAGCCTGGTTAAGCTTTTAGGCTTTTAGCAGCAGTTCAGCTGAGATTCATTTGGGTGAGGACACAGAGGCTTCCAGTCTGAGGAAACAGGATCAGCTGAGGAATTGGCAAAGTGAGGTGGCTGAGGCCTGTTCTGTTTCTCTGACCTTTCAGCATTCACCCCAATACCTGGCTCCGGGTTTGTTTTCATTAATAAGACTGTCTAACAATTCGTGCTACAGTTCTGGGTCTAAAGATTGGCTCAAGTCTGGAAATTGGTTCACTGGCCAAAATTCCCTTTTGCCATAGTCCAATGGAGCCTTTCTTTCATCTTTTTCTTTTGAGATTTTTTTTCTACTTATAAAAACCAAACAAAAATGCAGTAGGCTTCTTATCTGTTTCATGTGTGGAAACATCATGATTGATTAGCCAGTACTAAAGATCCACACTGGTCATGACACTATAAAAAAATTGCTTTGTCTTTGAGTTGTGGTGACACATACCTTTAATCCCAGCACTTAGAACAATTAGATCACTGAGTTCGGGGCCAGCCTAAACTACAGAGTGAGTTCCAGGAAATTCAGGAGAGACCTGTCTCAAAGAACAAACAAACACACGTACACATACACACACGCAGAGAGAGAGAGAGAGACAGAGAGAGACAGAAATAAATAAATAATAAAAACAAAAACAAACCCCCCCAAAATCACTTTGTTTGTGATGCCCATTATGGGTCAGGCCATTATGGACATTGCTTTGTTTACACTGCCCATTATGATAACTATGATCATCTTGCCTTTGGTGATTCAATGCTTCCATCTGGCCCCTGCTACTTTGGGGGTCCAATTAAACCCACTGCATTTAATTCACCCAGCTGAGCAGCAGCATCTCCAACCCTATGTATGGTTTGGCACAAGGCAAAGAGGGACAATAAAGCTCTTCAGATGTGCTGGTGCCCTCTTACCAGTTTGTGTCATGTAATATTCATGGAGGGCATGTCTTCTGTGCTTTCACATTGTGAAGGGTTAAGTTTTACAAAGTATATCCACTCTAGCATTACAAATTCCCTGAACCTTAAAATGCCTTCATCAACACTAAGCCAAGGGTTGCCTAAGATAGCCTGGAGCTCTTGATTCTCCAGCCTCAGCCTTCTGAGTAAGTAGGGTTATAGATGCGTATACCATGCTAGCTTGCAATAATCTTTCCACAACATAGAAGTTCTGTCAATCTGATGTATAGTCTACCTGATCAGTCCTAATGCCCTGGCTTAGATGTAAGACTGGGCAAAGCTACTTAGTACTCAGACTGTGAGCTTCGTCAGAAAAACCACATAGTCTTTGCTGGTGTCTTAGTTACTGTTCCATTGCTATGCAGAGATACAATGACCAAGGCAATTCTTACAAAGAAAACATTTAATTGGGAACTTACTTGCAGTTTTGGAGGGTTAGTCTATGATCATTGTGGTGGGAAGCACATGGGCATGGCACTGGAGTAGTAGCTGAGAGATTTATATCCTAATGTGTATACAATGCATGCAGCAAGCAGAGAGAGAGAGAGAGAGAGAGAGAGAGAGAGAGAGAGAGAGAGAGAGAGAGAGAGAGAGAGATTGATTTATCCTGGCTTGGGCTTTTGAAACCTTAAAGCCCACCACCAGTGACACACTTCCTCCAATAAGGCCACACCTTCTAATCCTTCCCAAACAGTTCTACCAACAAAGGGACAAGTATTCAAACTTAAGAGTTTATGGGGGCCATTCTCATTCAAACTGCTACAGACTCCAACTTAAAACAAACTAGGAAACAAACCAGAGATGATGAGGGAGGAGGGACCTCTAAGGAATTTGAAAGTTACAGTTCTAACATTTTTCTTTGAATCAACACCATTGTTGCAGAATCTACAAAACCAAATGTCCTGGGACTTGACTGAAGGAAGTATCAGTTCCTGCTAGGAGGGAGATCAGTTTCTAGGTGTCTTTCCCAGTCAATATTCAGTTCTCATTTTTTAAAAAAATAAGTGGGTTTTTATGTTTTACATTTTTGGAAGTGCTAAAGATTGAACTCAAAGCCTCCCATGTACTAGGAAAATTGTTCCACCCTTCATTTGTAGCCACATTGATAGGATGATGAGCTAGATTGCTTATCCAAGTTCACACAGCTGCAGGGTGTGGCTCTCCAACCGGAACAGCCTCTTGGGGACAGTGATCCCTTAAAGGTGGCAAAGTAGATTTTTCTACCCTGTTATCTGTTCAAACGTTGTCTTTGTGGCCATGTTGGAACAGATCCTGCTGAGACCCATGGAACTGAAGCTGTGCTCAGTGCCTGGAGCATTCAGTTTGTTTAGGCTGCTGAAGTCTCCAGGCTTAGGCTCCTGGAGCCCCTGGTGATGCAGGGACCATGTCCTTGGCTTCCTGTAGATGCTACATTTTGCTCCTGAGCCATTCACCCTTCCCTGATCTGAAACACCATTTGAGCCACTCTGTCTTCACAGGCCCATATTACAGACTTAGCTGAGAGAACGGTCATGTTCACACAGCCCTGTGTTCCAGTGGGCATAGAATTCTGTTCAGATTTGAGCATTGGCGGTCTTTATTTCTGTGACCTGCCTGCAGTGCACAGCCCCTGTGCAGTCTGTCATGCTGCTTGGAGTCTGAGTCTTAGATGCCCTCTGATCATGATTTTCCTCAGGATCAAGAGCTCACACCAGAGTATATCTAACAGGTACTGTGTAATTCTCAAAATGGTAGAAGTGATGGGCTTTAATCATGTAGGTCAGTGCAATTTAATGAAAATGCTCCTTAAGCTGATGCTTCTCAATATTAGAGTCCCAAATATTAGCTCAGTGCTCATGGCTTGTGGGTTTGGAGAAAAATCAATAAAAACAAGCTGAAATGTAGGAGGAGCTGTGGGTATCCACCCCACCATGGTGTAACTGCTCCCAGCCAGCACTGTGGCACACTGAACTTCTTAATGGTTTTGCCAGCCCCCCTTTTCTGTTCTTTTGTTACATTTAAGGCCTCACAGTTATATGAAAAGCTACCCTGGCTCCTCCATCTATTAAATAGAAAACATATGTGAACAAATAGAAGAATTGCACTGTATAATACACCTGGAATACAATGTTATCATCATCCTGCTCGGAACGTTTCTCAGGATGGTTTACATCCCTGCAGTTAATCGTTTGCTATTGTTGGTGTACCAACACAATGCTATTAGCACCACAGAAGATTGTCTTCATGTAGGCTAGCCAGAATTTAGATATTTGTAAACGGAATTTGAACAGTGGCCTTTCTTCACAATATAAAATTCAAATAAGTGTAACCGGTCATGGCTCCACTCTTGTTTATTAATTAAGGCTTTATAATATGGCACTGTTGTTGGGAGCTGTGGATTATGCAAAGAGGAGTACTAATTTTATATCTTGAATTTTCTGTAATAATGGGGCAGTGTTTTGGACAGTGCAGTTTATCCAGACAATGCAGCCATCTCAGAATGTAGTATATTAACAAGGAGGCTGTGGATGCCTGATGGGGGCTGGTAGAGAAGAGAGAGGGTGGTATAAACTACCCTCCTGGCCAGGCTGGGGCAGTGGCAACATGTTACACACTGGGAACCTCAAAAGGTCTCCAAACATCTTTTATGTGAGTTGGTGGGCATTTCTTGAGGTGAAGAAATCAAGAGAACTGAGAAAATCATTTGAGTAATTTTATTTTCCCATTTTAATGCTTGTTGGGGCTTTAAAAACCTTTTGTACTTCTGTGAATAGTCTTTGCTTTCTGGTTTACCACATACTTTTCCAAGACCATTTTAGCCATCTAGGCCATGTGTGACGATGGTCATCTCTGAGCATTCAAGTAGGCTCCTTCTTCTTAACCTTCTGTCCAGATGGATTTCAGAACCTCAATGCTCACCCAATCAACTGTCCAGTACTGTGCTTTTTGTATTTTCCCTCAAAAGAAACCCTTACACATTCACAGTCACTGCTGCAGACTCCTTTGCGAGCTACTGGTCACTGGGTCACTGGTTATGAGGCCCTGTGTGCTTGCACATTCTGTAGAAACAGAATCATTCCATATATGGTCTTTGATGGCTGGCTTCTTTCACTTAGCAGAGTGTTTTCAAGATTTTTAAGTTTTATCATTCATGTTCCACAGCTTTTAAAGGCTAAGTAATGCCCCATTCTCCTCTCTCTCTCTCTCTCTCTCTCTCTCTCTCTCTCTCTGTGTGTGTGTGTGTGTGTGTGTGTGTGTGTGTGTGTGTGTGTGTGTGTGTATGTGTGTGTGTGTGTGTGTGTGTGTGAATACACATTTTTTCCACTCAGTTATTAGAAAAGTTTTTTTCTGCTTTTTGATTATTCCAAATAGTGCTGAAATGAACACTTGTGTGCAGTTTTGTGTATGCATGCAGTTAGGCTACTTTTCACCTGAGTTATATAGAGGAATAGAATGATTGGCAGCATGATTCATTCTTCTGACTAAAAGCATTGACATGTCACCTGATCCCTCTTGCTGGTGGGAGCTACATGTCTACAACATGTGAACTGTGAAATGTGCACAGTGTAAGTAGAGATGAGGAGAATGCTAATTTCAGCTGAAGAGAGATCATACTAGACAGAAAAGGCTCAGATGCCAGCTGTGCTCCTCAGTCCTTCTTATTCTTTGCTGCCTCTCATCATCTAGGCTTCTTTACCTCTGTAAGCAGATCCTTACAAACACCATTTCTTGGCCTTTGGACTCATATCAAGTGAAAAGCTTCTTACTAGTGAAAGACTAATCAACCATCTATACTTACATCTAAATTTACTTTCTCTGGGGTGGAGAAATCATTTATTTTACTAAATACTAGTAAGTAAACATGTAGCTACAGGTAATTATCTTTTTAATCATAATTCTTGGTGCTGATCTGAGTTGTTGCAAATTGCTTTGTCCTGTCTGAGAAATCAGACAACACCTTGAATGTTACAATAACCTGTATTTATTCATTCATTCATCCATTTATTTATTTATTTATTATTCAGCAGTCTCAGTGAGGCCATTTACTGTTTGCATATTTCAGTGTGTTTTACAAGGCCAGCAAAACCAGCCTCATCAGGCAGTAAATATTATATGATTAAAATTTAATAGCAAGATAAACCTGCCACAGTCATTAAAGTGGAAACATTTTCTTACTTAGAAGATTGTTGACTATTCAAGTTTAGAGATGCAACTCTCTCCATCTTAAGTCACCTAGTATGTCAAACACAGAAAGGTGGAGAAGCAGTTGGATGCTGCGTGTCTCTTGTATGTGTGCCTTCTCCCAATGGGAGCTGTCAGCTTACAAGCTGACTTTGTGTCTTAATAGATATAGAGAAAACAGATGGAACCACGAAGGATGCTGAGCCCAGAATATCCTAAGCTTGCACTCAGGCTCATCAAAACCGGATTCTGAGATCAGTGACTGTCTATCTAGCCTGCTGCCACTCATGCTGCCATCTGGAAACCACTTCCCTGTATGAGTCTTTATTGGACAGAGCAGTAGTCGGACAAGTGGCTTCTCTCTTCGTTGCTCAGACAAACCATTTTTCTCTTGCACATGTGGTTGAGTGGTTTGTCCCCAAGGTTGCCTGATATGTGGGCATAGACTTAATAATTCTGTAGAAAGGAACAAATATAGTTTCAAAACTTCTTGTCCAGCAAGAGTAGGCAATTAGGCTCTTTCTCATCATTATTTTTATAGTTTTATAATTTTATTTCTTAGAATTATTTTTATCATTTGTTGTGATAATTTCATGCATAAGTTACTATATTTTTTTCCTGTCAGATAGACTCTACATTAACTTGACATGTACACTCATTGCCTGGAGGGTACAGAGGGCTCAGCTAAGCACTGCAGGATGGGAAGGTAATAGAAGGCAGGCCCTCAGCCTCAGGGATCAATAGTCTGGGAACACATGGAAGGGACAAAGGGTTCACAAATAGAGCACAGGGTGAATATGTAAAGGCTTCAGAAATAAGGCTGCTTATGGGCAATGGAAAATAGTCCTATATAGGGAAAGTGTCTGAAGGAAGTTTCATAAGCAGTGTCTTAAAGGAAGTAGATGCATGGATTGGTAGAAATGATTAGTAGCTAGGGAAGGGACAGGTAGTGAGAACAAATAGTCTTTGTTGGTATCTTAGTTACTGTTCATTGCTATGAAGAGACAGCATGACCAAGGCAACTCTTATAAAGAAAGCATTTACTTGTGGGCTTGTTTACAGTTTTAGAGGATTAGTCTATGATAGTTGTGGTGGGAAGCAGATGGGCATGGCATGGGAGTGGCAGCTGAGAGATTCATATCCTGCAGCAAGCAGAGGGAGAGAGAGAGAGAGAGACAGAGAGAGAGACAGAGAGAGAGACAGAGAAAGAGAGACAGAGAGAGACAGAGACAGAGACACAGAGAGACACAGAGACAGAGAGAGAGACAGAGACAGACAGACAGAGACAGACAGAGAGACAGAGAGACTGGGCCTGGAATGGGCTTTTGAAACGTCAAATCTCATTCTCAGTGATACACCTGCTTCAACAAGGCAGCACTTCCTAGTCCTTTCTAAACAGGTCCACTATCTGGGAATCAAATATTTAAATACAGGAGCCTATCTATGGGAGCCATTCTCATCTATACCTCCACAGTTGGGGATGGTATAATCCAGAGGTCTTGATCTGTCAGCTCATTGACAAAACCATAGGTTTCTGCTATGCTAGGATACCAAAGTGAATGTATTGGGAAATAAAAGATCCCAAACAAAAATTAGAAATGCCAGAAAAACAGGAGATTTACCATAAAACTACAAATTTTCCTTTTCTAGAACAGCTCTCTGATCTCTCAGCATTGTGTCTAAATTCCTAGTCTGGCCCAAAAAAGCTGTTAGTGAGCAATCCTTGTTACCCTCTCTGGGCCTAATCTGCCCTTCTCCCTGAAGTTTCCCAGAATGGAGATCAGAGGTTGTCATTGAACCCAATGCTTATACTTTGAGATTAGGTCTTTATACCTATGTCAAGTTGTTCTGAGAAATTTTCATCTCAAGGAAGGGTAGTGCTGGGTGAGGAAGAGTATGCTTATGTGCAAGGTGGAGTGTTGTGTCTGCTCCTCTGAGCTTGGCAACTTTGCAGCTCTTTATACTGCCTCCCAGTTCAGCAAGCATTTGGGTCTGAATTCCTCTCAGGGGATAGAGGTACCAGATAGAATTTACCAAGAAGAGAGTAGAGGATTATAGAAAATTGCAAGATGGCCAGGATAGAAACTACTGTTTTGATCTTGTGCTCTACAAAGACTTGAGGGAAACATGGAAATGGTAAACAAAAGAATTTTGCTTGGACCTGTGGGAAAGGGTGGGGAACTTAAGGTCAAAATGGGTTCTTAATAGAAAGTTAATGCTCCCTGAAAGAAGGAAGTCAGTATAGCTTTGCCAAAAGCTGGAGTAACCAAATAACATTCCTCTTGACAAAAGTACTGCACCAGATGATAGACTGAGTTTGAGGACTGATGCATCAAATCTCCTCATATGTATTACAGGGCATTGTGTTCAGAGCCGAGAAGTGCTCCACAGTTGGGAGCATGTGCATGAGCTTTGTGGAAGGGAAGATTTTGAAGTTATCTGTAGGTGTATGCCAAGACTTTGGTTCTGTTATGGAAAGCAGAATTGAGGCTTCCTTTCAGACACAGCATACACCTTCTTATTACTGTTTCCTTGGTCAAATGATTTGATGCAAGGCTCCATTTATAAAATACATTTAGATTGCATTTTAGTAAGAGGGCAAATGCTCCTTTGTCTTCTGAATAGTCATATGGTATGTTATCTATGATTTCCTATAACAATGCTCCTGCGTTATCCACATTTTATATAGATATAGTTTTCTAACCATACAAACTATACAACAGCATTACAGTAAAGTCACTATCTGCCTCCATTGCTGTTGCCTGGATTAGTCTTATCATAATTGTGTCTTTACCGAAGTGCCTTGGCTTCTTCTCTATCTTCTTCTTGTTTATCTCAGTTAAAATATATACAAAGGTGCATTAACATTCCCATATACTGGATTCTCCAGAGGGCCAAGCCCTATATTAAATTTTACTTCCTAAATATAGGGAGAGAGTAGGGAGCCGGCACATTTCTGATGCTGAGTTTTTATTACATTGTGAGCTTTCCTTCAGCACTTTAGAATCTATCTTTCTCAATATGGGCAGGAGTGGGGAGACTGAAAGGGAAATTGTTTTCTGCATTCTCTGTAATGGTTTTTATTTAAGAATGATAAAGCAATACTTGCTAAGCCCAGACCAGTTTTACAACAGACAGTCTGAGGATCCCAGGGGAAGCACAGGGATGTTTCTGTGTTGGGAAGAAATAAACCTCAAACTGTTATTTGGTGTATAAAGTTATTATAAGTATATTGAAGACAGCCTTGCCTAGTGTAAAAAAAAAAAAAAAAGAAAAAAAAGACTCAACTTGGAATTGGGCTTCCTGTGTTTAACCCATGTGTGTCTAGTTACTGCTGTTCTGAAACCACAGAGAGATATTACTTAGCCAAGCAGAGTGCAGGGTTCAGATTCATACTCTAGCCCTCAGTAAATCAATTTATGTCCTTGTATATAAAATAGAAGCAAGAATACTCACCTCATAAGCCTTGTCCTTGGTGCACTTAGACAGAATGCCATGTGATGCAAGAAACTGAGTGTCAGTTATGGAATAATTCCAGGGCTCAGTGAAGAGGATGACAATTAGACTTGATCTTCCTACCATATATGCACTGTATACTTTCCTGTGTCCCACCCAGTCCCACAGCTGCTCAGTCCCAAGTAAACACACAGAGGCTTATATTAATTACAAACTGTATACCTTATGGCTCAGGCTCATTATTATCTAGCTCTTTTAACTTAATTCAACCCATTTCTATTAATCTATGTTTTGCCTCAGGGCTTCATGGCATTACCTGTTCTCTCACATTTTGCTTCTTTTGGCAGTGGCTCAAAGCTTCTGCCTGACTCCATCCTTCTTCATCTCCATCTTCAGTTTGAATGTGCTGCCTAACCTTATTCTTCCTCACCATTGGGCAAACAGCTTTATTTACCAACCAATGAGAGCAACATATATTCACAGCATACAGAAAGACATCCCACAGCACATATACATGCTTGAATTTGCAATAGTCAACTGACTGTTCCAACTTAATTTCTCCCCTGAAAATTGATCAGACTCGTGTTCTAGATGTCTAAGTCTGAGTTTGTGAAAGTACAATTCTCAAACATCTGGGAAAATGCTCCAAAAATCAAGTTCTTCTATAATTTTAGTCTTTGCAAAGACATTTTATTACTATACTTTTTCCTATAGGTAGAGAAAGGGTAATATTAAAAATTGTTGACTTTTCATTATATTATTAGTTCATGATTCCCTAATTCACAGTCATTGACTTCCTATCTGCTTCTAATTGACTTAGCCCTTCAATAACCTAGTCACTAATGTAATTTCAGGAGTGTGACAAA
The DNA here is from genome assembly GCF_903995425.1 of Onychomys torridus. Lineage (NCBI taxonomy): Eukaryota > Metazoa > Chordata > Mammalia > Rodentia > Cricetidae > Onychomys > Onychomys torridus. The sequence continues at coordinate 24,948,952 of NC_050451.1, forward strand.
AGCCTTCAGTTACCAGATCAATCTTGATATCTTTTGTGATTAGATTTCAAGCCATTTACTAAATTAGAAGATGATGGACTCTATTGTCAGCATCTTGACCAGAACTGGGCATGTCATCTCCTGGAGTTCTATTTGGGATTGTCTATTTTTGTATAGTCTGTATGTGTGCTTCATAGGAAGTGTTAACCAGAACTTGGAAAAGATTGTTTGCTGGGTCTGAACCTGAGTTCAGATCTCCAAAACCCATATAAAAAGGTAGGTATGGGGTTGGGGATTTAGCTCAGTGGTAGAGCGCTTGCGTAGCAAGCTCAAGGCCCTGGGTTTGGTCCTCAGCTCCAAAAAAAAAAAAAAAGGTATCATATGCATGCACATGTAACTCCAGTACTGTGGTAAGCAGAGGTGGGACACTGAACTTGCTCATAAGCCAAGCTCATAAGTTCAGTGAGAGACCATGTAACAAGGGACTGATTCGGAGAGCAATACAGCAGGGCCTTGATGTCTTCCTCTGGCTTCTGCACCCACAAGACACACTGTGTACACATATACCACACCCCTGAAACAAAATTACTTAGGTCCCACGTTCCAGTGGTGGCCTTTTCTCAATTTGTTACCACTTCTCCTTCCAGCTCTGGAGCTATCTTAGAGAAGATTACTATGAAGTAATGAGCTTCAGCAGCATCGTTTGCTAATGTGGAAATACTGATTTTAGCAATCCACTGTCTCAATGGGAACACTGCATAAGTAAAGTATATGGAGTACTTGTAAGGGAGTACCTGTTGAACACAGGTACTTACAAAGTACTAAATAGTTGCCACAATATCATAGTGACATTGCTTCTTGATATAGAATACTTACTATATTCTTAAAGTAGCAAGAATAAATATAGAAAAAAAAAACCAAAAAAGCTCATGTAAAATCTTTAAAAAATAACCATATGCTATTAGTCACACACCTCGTTTCTGTGTATTGGTACCTGTTGACTTGTGTAGTCAAAAATTATATGAAACTGTTGCCAGAGTTAACTCAAAAGATTTTGAGGACACCACATGCAAAAAAACAGAGTAGGACCCAAGTATGACATCACAGATAAAAAGCAAATCAAAACGGATAGAAGTAGAACAGGTAAAAGATTGTATAAAACACACAGGCATAAATCTTCTGCAGGCTATGTCATGCTGTGGTTTCATAGCTATAATGTCAAGGGCAAAGTGTTCCAGTGAAAAAGAAAATTGAGACATCATAAAAATTATAATGTTCATGATTCAAAGAATATGACTGGGAAAAAAGTCAACAAATATGATGGGAGTTTTTTTTTCCCTCCATATATGTCTGAGAAGGGATTTGTATCCAGAATTTGTGCAATAAAAAGACACACACAAAAAGAAAAAGACAAGGAAGGTTTATAAATGGCCAGAAAACTCTCATAAAATGTTCATTACTGGATTGGGGATTTAGCTCAGTGGTTAGAGTGTTAGGGCCTAGCAAGCACAAGGCCCTGGGTTCGGTCCTCAGCTCCATTAAAAAAATGTTCATTACTAGCCATCAAGGAAGTACTAACCAACCATGATGAGATTTATCATGCCTATTAAGATTCTGTAAACAAAATCAGAGCCAAAATCATTAGCACGAAGGTGGAGGAATTAGGATTTCATCATCTGTATATGGGAGATAACAAATCAGTTATGTGGATAAGCAAAATCTTGCTTAGAAAGTAAAGTATAAATGTAAGCCAGTAACTCTGATTTTAGATGCCCACCTGAGACAACAGAACTTTGTTGTCTTTTGTAAAGTTTCACAGTAGCACTATTCATGGTAGCTCAAATGAGAGCAGCACAACTCCCCATACACTGATGAGTGAACAAATGGCAGATGGTGCATCCAATAAAAAGAAGCGTACAACTATTACATGTTACATCATGATGAACTTTAAAACTATGCTAAGTGAAAGACTCTTGACCATGGAATATGGAATTCTAACCATCAGACTGTTCATAGTAGGTAAATTCATGGTTATGGGAAGGACACTTCACTAGGGTCTAGAGGTTGGAGAAAATAGGTAGTGACTACTAAATGACATGAAGTTTCTTTAGGAGTGATAAATGTGTTCAAAAATTGCTTGTGTTATTAGTTTCACAATTCTGAATATACCAAAAACATTTAGAAGGGTTAGTTATGTTGTATGTTAATTGGATTGGATAGTAGTCCTTGTAGAAAGGCATGCCAAAGAGTTTGTGCTCTGTGGAAGAAGGTTGAAATAAGCTAAAGTAATTAATTTTCTGGCTACTCCCACCCAAATTTTCTAGGAATATCTGGAATTAGTGGCACACAATATAATGTTTTTGGTGAATGTGTGTGTGTGTGTGTGTGTGTGTGTGTGTGTGTGTGTGTGTGATCCTAGATCCTACAACTCTCTGCAGGACTGTTGGGACCAGAAGTTGTTCTCCCAAGACATTGGTTCTAATGTGAAAAGACATAAAGAAAAAGTGACAAAGGGCAGAGGTGTGCATCTGGAAGAGACCACAGCCCAGGAGTCTTCCTTCAGACAGAACAGCAAACAGCATACTAACTCCTCAAGTCATAGCTGTGATGAGTGAGAAGTTCTTTCTACCAGGGAAGCTGCTGAGAGACTGGCTGGTCTGCCCATGCATATCCAGGTTCCACTCCAGAAGGGAAATCTTGTGTCTAGCATCAACCAATTGGGTTTGCAGGTAGGTGCAGTGGCTTTGCTGTCATTTAGGGACAATCTTTTTAATTAGTGTTGGAGACTGTTTTCCAGCTCAGTTTCCAGACATAATCTCATGCATAATAATTTTGGTACAGGCCAGTTCACATCTACTCTGGTCTCCTTTTTCTGCAAAAATGAACAAAAACACAGAAGCTCTCAACTTCTCTGTGCAAGCCTACATCTGCAGAAGCTATTAGAGAGAAAATTCTGGGACCTTGGCAACAGAGCTTTCCTGTACATGATAGCAACTCAATATAGCTGATGGAAGGGAAAATCATGGGTCATTTTTGCCTATGTTTTTGCCACAACAAAGGGAATAATGATATTTGTTATTAGCCTTATTTGGTAGAGGTCATGGATGCTATTAACATTGTACAGTGGCCCTTTGCAACAGACAATTGCCTAGATCAGTGGTTCTCAACCTTCCTAATGCTATAACTCTTTAATATGTTTCCTTATATTGTGGTGACCCCAACCATAAAATTATTTCATAGCTTCTTTATAACTGTATATTTTGCTACTACTATGAATCACAATGCAAATATTTTTAGACATTGAGGTTTGTCAAAGGGGTCATTACACATAGGTTGAGAACCACTGGTCTAGATGAAAATGTCAACAGTGCCAAGATATAGCAATACTATCTCATGGAGTCTTCATAGAAGCAACAGAGTTGAGACTGTTACATAGTATATAGTTAGAGTAAGACAAGAGAGGCCACCCGTCCATAACTCGCCACTTCTGTGCCTGCCCCACCCATGTGGAGGCCCACCGAGGTTTCCTAGTGAGAAATTACTCAAGGTCAGAGAATCTGGGCTTGCTTTACTCAGCAAGGCAGCATAAGGAGATGATTTGGTCACAGGCATGTTTACCAAGTGTTTGGAAGGGTCTAGACTTGGCTGTATGTTGTGCTTGATCTTACAAGGGGGAGGTCTTTTGTCTCTTCCCTTGACATATTATAAAAAGCCCTTTGAATAAAGCTCTGGGCAGCTGGATAATGACCCAGTGCCCTCCTGAAGCTATCCTGTGTCTGTCTTTCTTATTGTCTCTTTCTATCTTTCTACCTAATATTTCCTCATTCTTCTCTTCTCCACCCAAGATAGGTGGGAGCAGGTCAGAGTTGAACTCTGGTGGACTCCCACACACCCACATTCCTCTGCCTTATTGATTGACATTTGTGACTTGAAAAGTACATATCATGTATTCTGCCTTAGTAGTGGAGGGATAGAAAAAGCGGGGTAAGACATCCCCTTCTTTGACTATGATGGCTCTCTTGCCTTAAATGGGTTGTTCGATTATTGAATCTGAAGGAAAGTGTGAGGATAGAAATGCCAGCCTTCACGTTCTCACTGCTGCGTTCCTAACAGCTGAGAGTTATTCCCGCCTGTAACATTTATGAGCCCCTCCTGTCCACCACTGCTGTTTATAGCTTCATTTTCTTCCTTCTCTTTTTGTAATATCTTTCAAAGTGGAAGCTAATGTGAATTTTGGTGCTCTCCAGCTCCTAACTGGTACATCTAACACCATCAGATTAAATTAATTTGAACTATTAAGCATGAAGTACATGTTGCCGAGGAATTTATTCTAGATGTGTTATAGTTAGTTTAATTGTTATAGCTAATCATTGATTGTGGTTTCTCTGGGTGCTTGAAAGAATAATAATAATAATAATAATAATAATAATAATACTCCTTTTAAATAGTGCCTTTCACTTGAGGATCTTGCAAAGCCTGCATCCTGGAACCACTTATTGAAAAATTGTCATTATCTGTGTATTCTCATTTGGCTGTGGCTCAGAGAGGACTATGCCAGTGTGTGATTTTAACAGCCAAGAAACATTTATATTCATGAATCATGCTATCTTTTTTATTTATTTTTTTTGCAATTTGCCAGTATAGGAAATTAATATAGGAATGGAGGAATTAATCTCACCAAGATTTTATTTCCATAGAGATATCCTGTGCATTTTATAACAATCCTGAGACTTTTGTGCTGACTTGGTATTGGCTTTGATGTGGTGAGTATTAATTGTAAACGGTGCTCAGACAGCACTCGATCTGGATGTCATTAGTTTTAGACAAGACATTCTATTGGTTCTGTGTGTGTGTGTGTGTGTGTGTGTGTGTGTGTGTGTGTGTGCGTGTGCGTGTGCGTGTGCGTGTGTGTGCGCGTGTGCGCGCGCGTGTGTGTATGGTATGCCCTTAAAACTGAAAAACATTAATATTCTTTGGATATTTCTCATTGTTCTATCACATTTTGAATCTTCAGAATGAGTAGGAATCACACAGTAGTATTCCTTACTTATACATGTATTTGCAAACATAGGAATAAGCTCACTGAAGTTCAATGTTGTTGTCTAGTGCCCAGAATTCTTGAGTAGTAGAGGCAAGAGGGAAGGTAAGGAGTGCCTAGCCCTCAGTTTTCTTGTTGCCTGATGGGTCACTTAGGATATCTAACTTTTGTTTTTAAGCAGTTGAAATTAGTTGCTCCTATGAGGTAACAGCTTCATAGAAACAATTATGACTAGTTTTTAATGCAATTCTGATGAGTTCGCTAAAATTTACACTTAACCATAGGACCACCGCCATCTTCCAGTGTTACTGCTCCCTTTCCTAATCATAGTTCAGATGACTTGGAGTTTCTCTGCAAGGTTTCAATCTGCTTACGGCCATTCAAGGAAAGTACCCACCATGTGTTGCTATCAAGAGGCCCAGCAGAAAGGAATTGCTGGATTTTTCTTACATGGGTTCATATTATTCTCCCTTTCTGGGGAATGGTCAAGGCCAAGTACTTATACCATGAATAATGAGTGCACTTTTTGTCACACCACTTGCTATCTTCCAAAAGGCTGAGAGTCCACAGTGAGAAATAGCTAAAGTGGTTATTCTCCAGTTTGACTGAATGCTGGAGTCGCTGGAAGAGTTTTGAAAACACTTACATGCCTAGATTGCACACCCAGAGATTCTAATATAGTTGACTTGGACATTAATTGGTTGGAAGTTTTTCAGATAATTTAAATTTTGAGCTCATGCTGAGCACTGATTGGTGTCTGGTTTCTTGTAGAACTCACATCCCCAACATGTAACAACTGGTCTAGGACCAAGCTTGTTCCAAATGCTTTGCAATGTGTAGTATGTTTGGTTATCATAATAACAATATGAATGGCCTGTTGTGGAATATTATTTTAAGGATTGTTACTGTGTTTGTGTTGCTTTCGTTTAACTCTGTGAAGCTGTGTTACTGTGTCTGTCTAAAACACTGGATTTTCTAATAAAGAACTGGCCAATAGCAAGGATAGGTGGGGCTGGCAGGCAGAGAGAATATACAGACGGAGAAAACTGGAGTGAAGAGAGCTAGCAGTGAGAGAAGGGGGAGGACTCCAGGGCCCAGCCACCCCGCTGCACAACCAGCAAGGCACAGAGTAAGAGTAAGATTTACAGAAGTGATAGAATGGGAAAAGCCCAGAGGCAAAGGTAGACTGGGTAATTTAAAGTTAAGGAAAGCTGGCTAGAAACAAGGCAAGCTAAGTCTGGGCATTCCTAATTAAGAAAAAGCCTCCATGTGTATTTATTTGGAAGCTGGGTGGCGGGCCCTTCAAAAGAGCAAAACCAAACAACAGTGGCCCTTCACTATTGGTGAAATTATTAAGGCCACTCCACATAGTTAAAAGGGAGGTTTATTTTGTGGGGTAACTTACAAATGAAGGGATAGGTTGCAGGGTCTGGAGAACTCTGCTCTGTCTACCTCTAGGGTCCCGGAACCAAGAGAAGCCTCTCCTCTTGACCCTGGGTCTTCAGCTTCCTCCCGCAGCCTGGCCTTGTGGGCGTGACCATTACCGAAGCCTCAATGGGGGTTGGAACTTCCAGGCCAAGGCTGGGATGGTTATCCACTACACTTCACTCATTCAATTTGTTCAGAAATTAAATGGGTGCTGGCATAAAGATGATGGTGTATTAGTTCTTGGGAAGTCCAGGAAATGCCTTCAAGACTGATGTCACTTGACCTGATGTGAAAGATGAAGAGGAGTCCACTAGGCCAAGAAGTGACCAGCGGAGGCATTACAGGCAGGGAGGGCTGCTTTTACATTTGTATTGTCTTGGAAAAAGGAGTTTAAGAAATAGAAAGAAAACAGAAAGACATGCTGTAATCGAGTTGAAGAGGGAAACAAGGACAACCAAGCCAGAAGTTATAAGTCAGCTCGAAGCTTCTGGCCCTTGGCTTTTGTTCTGAAATGAAAAGAACACTATGATCACATTTGTATTTCCCCTCCTCACGGACTGTAAAAATGGCTCAGTGGTACTCTCTTCTGGTAACCATGGGTTCCTGTGTGCATGCTTGTGCATGCACTCGTGCAACACACATACACGCACACTCACACACACACACACACACACACACAGAGAGAGAGAGAGAGAGAGAGAGAGAGAGAGAGAGAGAGAGAGAGAGAGAGAGAGAGAGAGAGAGAGAGAGAGAGAGAGAGAGGAGGAGAGAGAGAGAGAGAGAGAGAGAGAGAGAGAGAGAGAGAGAGGGAGGGAGAGAGAGAGAGGGAGGGAGAGAGAGAGAGAGAGAGAGAGAGAGAGAGAGAGAGAGAGGGAGAGAGAGCAGAAGAAGAAATTTTAAAATAAATTAATTCTCTTGCAGTAGTTGTGACAGCAGAGCAAAACTGAGGGACATGCATTGTAATGAACTGGCTAGGCTTTGTAGTAAGTCTGGAGAAAAAGGAGAATAACTTAGACTAATGTAAAGGGAAAGGAAGAGAGGAGCATGATCATACATTGAAGTCCTGGGGAATCAAATATGGATCCAGGGGAGAAGGGGAGGAAAATGATGTTCATTTCCAGTTTTAATAATATGTTACTGTTGTGATTCCCCAGTTATTTGCAAATGAGTTACTCAGTTCATATAACATTTCCCTCCCATTGAGGGAATTTCCTTAGATCTTGTTGAGATGCATATTCTGTTTGAGCACATTTGCAAAGATGCCTGCAAGTCTACATTTTTAATAAGCCTTAAATAAAGTTGGTGTTGCTTATCCATAGCACATGACTGGCAGCAATGGGGATATTCTAAAGAGAAACATGTGTCCTTTCCTTTGACTATCAGACTATTGAAACCAAGAGATTGCAATTCCCAAGGACTCTTGTGGTAGAAGGAAAGACTGGGGTCAGCCAGAGGGACCTGTCTCCAAGAGAAGTTCTTGCAACTTGTTAGACTACTTAGCAGGAGAGACTAGATAGACAGCAATGGGTCAACAGTGGCAGGATCATATCTTGATTGGGACTGTTTAGTTATGCATACTGCTGGCATTCTATTGATGTGTTAGAACCCCTAGGAGGATTGGACTTGGGGTTCACTGACTATTTGCTCCTCTTGCTAATGTGGCCTCATTGAATAAATCCCCATTTCCTGATTTAACTATTAACATGCATATTTTAATAGGTTTATTGAGGATGTGTCGTATAACCTGGCTTCTTAGGACTTCCAAGGTGGTTTCTGATTCCCCCCTCCCCCTGCCCCATTACACCCAGTTACAAGGGCAGTTGAGGAATAAGAGATCAGGGAAGAGAAATAACTTAAGACATACTAAAATGGAACCTGTACCTAAAGTTTTATCAGCCTCCAAACTTCAAGGCTAGAGCCTAGGAAGGTTGGACACAAGGCTAAGAAATTTGGATTTTTGAAATTGACACTCATTGAAAATCTATAAGTGGAGAGGAATCATCAGAAAGCTTAGGCTATTATGCTGGGATATCTCAAGATAGAGTGATGATAGCCTGAATGTACAAGGCCTTGAGTTTTATCCCAGCAATGAAAAATCAAGAATCAAAACGAAAAGCAAGTTTTTCCTGTGGTTTCTGCATGTGCTTCCTTAGAAGAATTTACTTTGTACTTTTTAGACTGATTTAGGGAAAGCTAGAATGTAGGAAAAGCAAGAAGAAAATAAGCATCCAAACTCCGTAAGTTAATCGAGATGCTTTATTAGATCATCTGCCTTGTAATGAGGGCAATAATTGGCTCTTATTTAGTGTTTCCTGCCCAACCATCCCAAGGCACTTCACTAATAAGCATCATCTTTCTTTTAGAGCCAATGAGGTCCATGGAGAGAAGCTAAAGGACTTGATTTGGAGGGGCAGTGGGTGAGGGTGGAGGGGGAGCTTACTGCTGGGCATGTACTTACTGTTTTATAGGATCTAGATTCTTCTGTCACAGTTGGGGACAGTCCTGAGTATTTCCATTAACAACCTGACCTGTGTCCATCCGCATTTCCTTTAATGTGCTCAAGGCTGACGTTTTCCTCCTGTATGGAAAGCAAGGCATGCATGCCTCATGGCTAGAGGAAGGCTCTGAGAAATCCCACAGTATAAGAACTTACTCAGCTCTGTGTAACTCATGGTTTTCCAACTTCATTTGACCCTGCAGTGATGGTTTCCCTTCCCAGTCCTTTTTAAAAATTAATTAATCAATTAATTAATTTTTTCCAGGGCCAGATCACAGTTTCCCCTCTCTCCCTCCTCTCCCCCCAGTTACTCCCCCCAATATCCCCTCCCCCATTCTTCCTTCCTCCTTCCCTTCAGAAAAGTGCAGGCCTTCCATGTATATTAGCCAGCCATGGGATATCAAGTTTCAGAAAGACTAGGCACCCCCTCTCCTATTATGGCTGGACAGGGCAACCCAGCAGGAGGAAAGGGTACCAAAAGCAGGTAACAGAGTCAGTGACAGCCCCTGCTCTCTCTGCCAGGAGACCAGCAACAAGACCAAGCCACACAACTGTAACACATGCACAGAGGGTGTAGATCAGTCCCTGGCAGGTTCTCTCATTGGTTCAGTCTCTGTGAGCCCCCATAAGGCCAGGCCAGTTGATTATGTTTTCCTGTGGTGTCCTTGGTCCCTTTGGCTCCCATAATCCTTCCTCCCACTCTTGCACAGGATTTCCTGCGACCCACCTAATGTTGGGCTGTGGGTCTCTGCCTTTGTTTCCATCAGTTGCTGGGTGAAGCCTCTCTGATGACAGTTGTGTTAGGCAATGATCTATGAGTGTAGTAAAATATCATTAGGAGTCATTTCATTGACTCTTTTTGTGTCTTTTTTGCCAGTTGTGTTTGGTCCTATCCTAGGTCTCTGTGCCGTCCAGCCTCCAAGCATTGTCAGGGGTGGGCTCCCTTTCATAGTAGGAGTCTTGTGCTGGACCAGTCATTGGTTGGCCACTCCCATAATTTCTATACTACATTTGTCCCAGCACATCTTATAGGCAGGCCAAACTGTAGGTCAGACATCATAATGTCTGCAAGTCTTTCCCGGTTACAGGAGATGGCCCTTCCCAGTTGCTAACATTGCTTTGAAGTGTTGTTCTGTGGGTGGCTTCATGTCATGCTGGTGTGGGCTCGTATTCTACCCTCCTTGCAATAACATCACTTGCTTAAAGCTTAGCACTTTTCAGGAGTGAAAGGCAGAGGACATGTTGGCATCTAGGACAAGAGGGTAGCCTACTGTTGCTTTATCCCATCACTCTACAACCATCAAAATACATCTCACTACGTCCGGGGTTTGTTTGATGAAATGCTACTTATTTATGTGCATGCTTTCCTATTCTCTAGAAGGAAGAGAACCACTCCTTTTTTGGTTTCCAGATGATCAATTATATTTTGGCAGCCGTAGAATCCTCCTTTCCACTCTATTTCAAGCAAAAACAAGATCCCAGGAATAGGATTATAACCAGACATGACATTTACACTGAGTTATTTTTTTAAGTTAAGTATATAACATGAAACTGAATGGCATTCAAAAATCTGAGTCAATTTGGTAATTTGAATATGAACTGAGTTTGTCTTTTCTCTTGAAGGATTTTATATAAGACGGAAAAATAAGAACTATGTATGGTTAGCTAGCATTCATATAAAACCAGAAAATTCTGACTAAATAAATTTCAAGATGTGGGTGAAATAACATCCAAAGTTGAGAGCCAATCTTATCCTGACAGGATGAAAATAAGCATGCTAGCAGGAGAGAGTAGGGAGTTGGATTTTCTAAGTCATTGGTAATTTTATAAGATGAATTTATAGCTAGTGAATAGACAGTGTCTAAATGGTGACTGGTTTTCCTAAACAGTCGGTATGTGCAGTGTCTGCAGAATTTGTAAGTTGATTTCTTGTACACAGTTGTAGCATCTGTGGTCTAGAGAAATGGCTTTCATTTTTTTGGCAAGCTTGGAAATAATGTGAAGGTCCTTGAAAATACAAATGCTTAGGCTTCTGTCCAAGTGATCCCAAATAGATAAACCTAGCTCTGCACTTGGACATATGTTTTTAATTCTATTTTGATGTGTGTATCTATGTGTGTTGTGTCTATGTGTTAGTGTAGGTGTGTGCATATGTGGAGGTGTGCATACACAGGGGTTCATATGTGAACAGAGGTCTAATGTCTATCTCTAGCAGCATTATCCAAATACTTTCACCTTTTATATTATTTTAAAAATTATTTACGTGGGTGTGGTAGCTGTAGCAATGGCTTAGTGCTTAAGAGCACCTGATGATTTTGGAGAGACCAGGGTTGGATTCCTAGCACCCACATTTAACAGCCCATTGCTATTTATAACTGCTGTTCCTGGGGATCTGATGCCTTCTTCTGGCTTTCATGGGCACAGTCTGCACATGGTGCTTGATCCCAGGTTCACATGCAGAAGATACTCTTCTGGCTCTTTTTTGCTTTTGAACTAGGCATACATCTATAATCGTGTGCATTACGTAAGTATAGATTTTATTCACATGTTTTTCCTGCAAATGGATTAAAGAGAAGAGAGGCCATCTGTTCACTACATTTTAATTTTATTTTGTTGTTTTAGAATTTCATATATGTATTTACATCATTTTCACCCGTCTCCTCCTCTATACTCCAACTCCTCCCACGTGTCTCCATGCCTTCCGCCCCTCCTAAACATATTCTCATTCTTCTTCTTCCTCTTTCCTTCCCTCCTTCTCTCTCTGCATACTTGGAGAAAACTGATTCCCCATCTCAACAGCCACCGGGCCTCCAAATGCTTCCTATCTGTACCAGTGTGTCGGATGCTTGGTGTGGTTATTATGTGGGTCTTCTTTGGATCGTTTCATGATGTTTCCAGTTTACTGAATGTTCCTTTGTTTTTTCTTAAGTTTTATTGTACTTTCTTGAGTGAGAGGTCCATTTCCTCCACTCTATCTTCAGTTCTTAGTATTCTGTTGTCTACATGATCCATCCTGTTGCTAAAGCTTTCCCTTCGAGTTTCCTAATTGGGGTATTGATATTTTCAATCCCGTATTCATTTCAGTTTGAGTTTTTCTCAATATTTTTATCTCTTTATTGAATTAAATTTTAAATCTGAATTTTCTTTGTCTCATTGGGCCACATATTTGTGCTTTCTTAGGCTTCACTCCCAGTTTGTGTCATCTTTAAACTTACTGATGTATTTGTTCAAATTCTTCTTACTATCCTTGAATTCTTTGATCATGTTCAAAATTGTTTAGGAAAATTCTGTGTTCTGATGTTCAACTAGGAAATTCTCATTGAGGAACATTTCTAAAGAACTATTTTTTTGTTTGTTTGTTTGTTTGTGTGGGGTGGGGGGCAGTCAGTTTATCTTGGCCTTTCATATTGCTTGTCCTTTTTTGAGACCTGGGAATGTCAACGTTTTATTGATTGTATGTTTGTTATCAGAGTCTAGCCTGTCTCTGTTGAGTGGATATTTTCACTGTTGCCCAAACTTGTTTGATTTCAGAAATGAAGAGTTTGTGGGTCAGTCCTTCAGATATTTGGCATTGATTTTTGATTGAAAAAACTGAGTTGGTTCCAATTCAGTGATAACCAAAAGCGTATAAGTGAGGCTCCTGGTTGTGTCTAAGGTGGTGCTGGAAGAGGGATCTGAAGCCAGTTCACTGATGGAATATGTTATCATATGTCCTATTGGAGCCCAGGCTTTGGGAGGTAGTGTGAGAAAGAATCAGTGCTGCTATGGTGGCTGATTTAAACGAAGTTGCAGCTGGTCTTGGGCCTCAGAAGATATTGGAGATATGGATACTCTCCCAGATGGCTCACACTTCTGTGAAACTCTGGATGGACCTGAGTGCCGGTCTGGGGACCCATTGGGTGGATCGAACTACTTCTGGCTCATTTTTAACTAAGCTGTAACAAGTGTTTTGAGAATTTCTTGCTGAAGCATTAGTGTTTGAAGGTTTAAAGCTTTCTCTGAGAGCCCTGCCTTTTCTAATTCCCTAACTCCTTTGGCTACCCTAGTAATTCTAATGCTCAGGTTAGCGGAAATTTCTTTAGAATTTTAATACACCCAGGATTGTTTGGACAGATAATTGTTTATATTCAAATTTCATTCTACAACATTTTCAACAAGGTACAAACCTCACTGCTGCTCACATGTTGCTGTCTCACCCCCAGATATTCTGTTTTAGCAGCCTCAGAGTAAATCTCAGAAATAGACATTTCCCCCAGATTCATTAAAGTATAATTGACAAATTAAAATTATATATATTTAAAGAGTCCAATGTGCTATTCGATATGTACATATATTATAACAAGATTAAATCCAGTTAATTAGCATTCACACTGTCTCACATATTATTATTTTGTGATAAGTAGATCTTACATGCTACTCACTGTGCAATTGAAGTTCTGCTCTCTTTGCAAAATCATGATCAACTATGGTCACCATACTGTGCAACAGATTTCCAAAATTTACTCATGTTGTGTAAATGAACTGTTGAGCCCTTTGGCCAGCATATCCCCATTTCCTCCACCATGCACCATCATTCTCTGCTTCAGGGAATTCAAGCTTTCTAAATTCATCATCTAGGTGCTTCTGTGCAGTGATTGTCTTTCTGTGTCAGATTAATTCCTGTCGTATGATGACCTCCAGGTCTGTTGATGTCACAGATGGTAGGACTCTGTTCTTTGGAAAAAAGGGTTTAGCAGCCCACTGCTCATATTGCACATTCTTTCCCCATTCATTGGCTAATGGATTGTTGTCAAGAAGTACTCAGTTTGAGTTCTTGTTATGGCTTTTTTGGACAATGCTACCATGCATATATGAGAGCACATTTATCTCTTCAAGGTATTTATTTCATTTTCTCTAGATACATGCCCTAAACCAGAACATTTTTCTATAAAAATTTTTTAAAAAATTATAGGGCCTTCATATTATTTCCCACAATATCTGTATAAATTTGTTTCATGCCAGCAGTGTTAAGAGATTACCTTTCTTATTCTTGCCAATTCTTGTTTTCTGTTGTGCTTTGAATGATATTCTTTCCATTAGATGTGATGCAATCCCTCATGGTTCTCATGTGTACCTCCCTAGTAGTATGTGATGTGGAACATTTTTGTGTGCTTGGCAATTTACATCTCTTCTCTTGAAATGTATTTATTCAGGTCATCTGCCTATTTTTAATCAATTTATTTTCTGAGCCTTGTGTTATGTGAATTTCTGATGTATTTTACTTGTTTTAAAGATTTATTTATGTACATGTGCATGTGTACCTGTGTGCAGGTACCCACAGAGGCCAGAAGAGGGCACAAGACCCTTTGTAGATAGAGTTCCAAGCCATTATGAGTTACCCAATATCTGCCCTAGCTATCAAACTTGAGTCCTCTGAAAGAGCAGGCAGTGCCCTATCTCCTGTTCCCTTATGTATTTTAGAGGTTACCCCCTTGTCATGGGTTGTTTGCAAGTATTTTCTCAGATTCCACAGATATTCTCTTCAACTACTGATTGTTCCCACTGTTGTATAGAAGTAGTCAGTTAGATATATCATTTGTTCTCTTCTGCTTCTGCTTCTAGTGATTTTGACATCATATTTTCCTTAACATTTTCTCGCCAACCTCTGCATAGGCAAGACAGTTGTGTAGTTTGATCTGCTTAAGGGCCCCCTGGCAGTGGGATCAGGATCCATCTCTGGTGCATGAGCGGGCTTTTTGGAGCCCAGTGCCTATGGTGGGATACCTTACACAGCCTTGATGGAGGGAGAGGGGTTTGGACATGCCTCAACTGAATGTACCAAACTCTGCTGATTCCCCATGGGAGACCTTGCCTTAAAGGGGGTGGGTTGATGGGGAAAACTGGTGGGCAGGAGGAGGGAGGGGAGGGGGGATCTGTGGTTGGTATGTAAAATGAATAGAAAATTTCTTAATAATAAAAGAAGAAATAAAGAGAACAATACAAAGGATTAATGAAACAAAGAGTTGGTTCTTTGAGAAGATCAACAAGATAGATAAGCCCTTATCCAAACTAACCAAAAGACAGAGAGAGAGCATCCAAATTAACAAAATCAGAAATGAAAAGGGGGACATAACAACAGACAATGAGGAAATCCAGAGATATCTCATATGGTTGTGTAGGGTTGAACACGCTCATGTTACAGATATGTTTCCAACCATGTTTTTGTTGAAGCTAATCACAGAGTTACTCAGGATTGTACTAAGTTTGAGGCTAACAAGAAAAGGACAAAGTTTTTGCCTATGAGCAGTCTGTATCAGTGATTGCCTAGACAACAATGATGTTGCAGATAAGTATGGCTTAAGAGGAGACTCAGTAGTGTGTGGTTATAAGGATGATATCATGGGAAAATGGACCTGATACTTATAAACTACAATACCTAGAGAGGGTGAACACTTTCTTTTCTGTACCCAACTAACAGTTTTGTCAAACAAGAGTTTGAGTCTAGGTCACTACAAAGAGAAGCTTTTTTTTCTGTCCCATCTCATCCCACAGCTGCTTCCAAATAATCACTCAGAGGCTTATATTAATTATAAAGTCTCTGCTGGTAGCTCAGACTTATTAATAACTAGCTATTACACTTAAGTTAACCCATAATTCTTATCTATGTTTAGTCATGTGGCTTGGTACTTTTTCTCAGAAGGACATTCTCATCTTGCTTCCACTGCATCTGGCTGGTGACTCCTGACTCTGCTCTTCCTCTTCCCAGCATTCTTAGTTTGGTTGCTCTACCCATACTTCCTGCCTGGCTACTGGCAAGTCAGCATTTATTAAACCAATTCAAGTGACAAATCTTTACAGTGTTCAAGAGAATTACTCCACAGCAGGTCATTCATTCCAAAAGGAATTTCTTCAGAGCTGCTAGCAGACTTTCAAGGAAACTGCTAAGTAAAAGATGTATTATTATTATACTAACTTATTTATTTGACATTTTTGCTCTGAGAAACATGTGTGCTAATGTAGAAGACTAATGGTAGATACCACCAACACTATGACATTAATCATAGTAATAACACTAGAATGACTATTAATGGTGTTTGTTTGTTTTGTTTTGTTTTTTGTTTGTTTGTTTGTTTTTTGGTTTTTCGAGACAGGGTTTCTCTGTGTAGCTTTGAGCCTTCCCTAGAACTCACTTTGGAGACCAGGTTGGCCTCGAACTCACAGAGATCTGCCTGCCTCTCCCTCCCGAGTGCTGGGATTAAAGGTGTACACCACCACCTCCCGGCAACTATTAACATTTTTTTTTTCCTTGTTACCATGCAGTTACAGTTAAAAAATAAAATAAAAATCCAATTTTGCTTAAGAATATACTTGATATATGGTGATGTACAGGACTACACTCTGAGCCAAACAATTGCTATCTTTGGGAGTTCAGCTATGCTCATTTGCAATAGATCACCATATCTGGGCTTGTTGAGTATTTATATTCCTTTAGACAGGCTTCTGAGGGTCATGGGGTGCTCAAATGACTCCTCATGGCTACAGTGGTATGTAGCTCTGTCTTCATTGCATGCAGCCTTTGGGAAGGGATAGAATGTAAAATCTAGGGAAGACTAGAGATAGGGACTCCATCTGTGTGGCCATCCTCTCCGCTGGGTGAAGACCTTCCAATGTAGCCTTTTTGAGGGGAGCACTGCCAGGGGGAAACTTTCCCTTATGTTCTGTGAGTAAGCCCAATAAACTCATTGGATCCCTAGAGTGAACACTGGTGGAACTGTTCTGTTAGGACATTAGGAGGAAGGGTAGACATTGCTGACATCTCCCTCTGTGAAGAAATTTTAGCAACACACAGAAAAAATTACTAATGTAAATTTTTATTGTTGAGTACATGTCTCTTTAAGAGGACCATGTGTTAAACTGCAAAACTGCTTGAGATGATCTGCTGGTTATGTGTGGGGCTGTCTCCAGGAAGACTGACCACAGCCCTAACTTGTAAACTAAACTAGCTACTTTGTATATGGAATCCAAGTTGTATTTGAAAGAACTCTTGAATGTGCAGTACAGCTCTGCAGACTAAGATATTTGGCAGACAATGTCAACAAATGCCAGTGAATCTGTCCTGTTGCGGCATATTACTTTAATTATGTAAAGATGTTTTACATTTGTTTATGTTATAGGATATTACTTTAGCTATGGAAAGGTGTGTTACATTTGTTTATGCTGCATATGTTTAATGAAGTAAAGATGTGTTGTTTTGTCTGCCTAAGGCACCTGATTAGTTTAATAAAAAGCTGACCAACCAATAGCTAGGCATTAGATGGATGGTAGAGATGGTGGGAGAGAGAATAAGTAGGAGGAGAAATCTAGTTTGGAGAGGTGAAAGAAGAGGGAGAAGCCCAGGGCCCACCAGCCAGGCAGAGACCAGACAGACAGACATGGAGGAAGCAGGGAAGTAAGACAAAGAGAATGGAAGAAAGGTAAAAAGCCCTGAGGCAAAATGTAGATGAAGAGAAATGGGTTAAATTAAGTTCTAAGAGCTAGTGGGACAGGCCTAAGCTAAGGCTGAGCATTCATAACTAATGATAAGTCTCCATGTCATGATTTGGGAGCTGGTTGGTGGCCCAAAAGAAAGCCTGGTACACTATCCCTTTAAGTAAACCATTGAAAGTATGCACTGCCAAACTGGAGTTGGAACTCTCAAGCAGAATTTTAGATTAGGTACAAATTGTATCTGCCACCATGAGCTCGACAGTTTCCCAATGCTTAAAGAATTTTCTGATGAGATCAATGATGACATTAACAAAAGTAATTCTTTTTTATATCATATAATGAAATGTGTCACCATTTGAAAGATCTACATAATTCACTGAGCCAATATTTTCGACCAGAACAATGCACACTGTTGGAGAATTTTGTATGGAGGAAGGATCCATTCAAAGTGCCACAGAGACCATAGATTTTCACATAACGGAGTATGGGAAGTTTATTGATATAGTTTCAAAATCTGCCCTGCAACTAACAACAAAAAGAAAGACCATATTTCAATTTTGAATCAGTATTACAGAAAATATTCTCAGCAATTTCTTTCCAAATAACTATTAAAATAGTCAGGGCAGGGATTGGAGAAATGACTCAATGATCAGGAGTGCACCTGCTCTTACAGAGGATGAGAATTTAGTCCTCAGCATCCACATCACATGGTTCACAGCTGCTTATAACTCCAGCTCTAGAAGGATCTTATGCCACTGGCCTTCACAGGCACCTGCACTTATGAGCAATCCCACAAACATACCCAGAATTAAAATGATAAAAGTAAATCTTTAAAAATATCCCTCTAGGATTTCTTTTGTGTAGTTCAACTATATTAGTTGTCCATGTACCACAAAACAATGAAAAAAGGGGTTGGGGAGATGCCTTAGTAGCTCAACGTGCTTGTTGAGCTTGCAAAGGACCCAGGTTCAGTTCCCAGCACCCACACTGTGACTTAGCAATTATCATTGACTCTAGTTCCAGGGCATCCAGCACCCTCTTCTGGCCCCTGAAGGCACCAAAATGCTTATAATGCCCATACATAACATTTAGGCAAAACACTCATCCACATACAATAAAAATAATATCCATCTGCCTACTGCTAAGCCAAATATTAAAAATTATTTTTGATACTATGAGATAGGTCTATTGTTCCTCTAGTTCCTTTTCCATTTGCAAACTATGAATCATATTTCCATATAATTATTTATTATTATTATTATTATTATTATTATTATTATTATTATTATATTTTCCTGCTTAAGATTAGACTCATAATTTTGTGTATTCTAAGCACATGCTCTATCACTGACCAACACCCCCAGCCCCTATTATCACTATTTTTTTAAGAGTTAATGGTGTTTTACAAGCTCTTGTTTTAAGTTTCTAACACAGAGGTATTTGTGCTTTTACCCTACATACCAAATGCTCTTTGGGGCTTCCAACAAATCTTAAAGTTTAATTAAATGGGTCTTGAGACTATAGTGTTTGAGACTACTGGCCTAGAGAACCATTTCCTAAAGCATGTTCCATAGACTGCTGCCCCTGAGATACTCTACAAAACCCCAGTAGAGTGGCCAGAAACCAAAGGCAGCATGTGGCGAAATGTTCCAAACTACATCCCCTAATAGAGACCCAGAGTGTGTGCCAACACGTTAAAGATTCACCTCGAAATTTCTTCAGTTCTCACTCTTTACTAAATTGTTTTCACCATGAGAACGTTTGTTTTCATCAGAAAAGGTTTGGAAAATACTCTTCCTGAGTTAACACTCAATATTGTCATAGTAAAGATTTCCCAACCGATAGACTAAACTGTCCATCATTAGTCATTAGTCCATAGAATCTGGGATTTTAGTTTAGGGGCCAATTATGCTTTCCTTATGAATATCTTTCACATAATAATTTCTGTCTTTAGGCACCAGAGGAAAAGCTTTGACAACTAGAGAACATGTTATCACCACTGTCTGACTTTTCAGTTGTATAAACTTGGATTGTTTGTTATTAGTTCGTAACAGATAAACAAATTAATGTAAAGTGAAAATGGTAAAACTGTTTACTTAGTGTCCCCATCAGTGGGCCTAGGGATCAGGTCATCATGCTGGGGCCAAAGACAATTAGGCAAACTGCTTCCTTGACTCCCAATGAATGTCTTTTAAATGGGATGCAATTTCTTTTTTCTCTGTCAGTTACTTATTTGTAAATGCCATTTAGTTTCCACAGGAGAGATGAATCACCCATTAGTAAGGTAGTGTTGCTTCATATATAACTATATAAAAATGCACATATATGTGATGTATATCTTAATAAGATATAGATATATCTTAATATATGATGGTCTATTAGATTTTAGTTTAGGAATTTGTTTGCTAATAATAATTCCGTAATTTTCAGTATAAAATTATACTTGAAATCAAGCCCTTAGGAACAAGCAAACTGTGAGTTAAATGTATTTATGGAGATGTTCTCTGGAGGATTCTTTATAATACCCCAAACCGAAAACAACTGAAGTGTTGACAGATGTGGAAACAATGGAAATCTGTAGCATATTAACATAGTAAGAATATATTATAGCATGGAGATGCCTGGCTTTTGAAGGCTATTCAAAATTTGGGACAGTGTCACTCAACTCTAGTAAGATAAAAATGGCATGATTCAGGGGCTGGAGAGATGGCTTAGAGGTTAAGAGCACTGATTGCTCTTCTAAATAAAGGTCCTGAGTTCAATTCCCAGCAACCACATGGTGGCTCACAACCATCTGTAATGAGATCTGATGCCCTCTTCTGGCCTCCAGGGATATGTGCACTGTATATATACATAATAAATAAATTGTAAAAAAATAGCATGATACATATTGTCAGACTGGTTTTCAAAAAGAATGATCCTGTTTACATTTCACCAACAGCTTTGGAAGCACTTTCTTGCTTTCTTGAAAACTATGAGCGATATTTTAACTAAGTTTCTGAGACGTCAGGGGAAAAGTAGTATGTTGTTTCTAGGGTAAAGTGTCATTCAATGAAGAAGAGAGATGGCAGTGAGTGGTACTTCAGAAGAGACTAAACTGCTTACCATCTTGTAGGCAGAATTTTTGGCTTCACTAACTACAGATAGGCTAACCAATACCTAATAACCTCCAGGAGAATATTCTGAAATCAAAGGAGGTCATTTGGGTCTGAAAATTAAAAATCATCAAGAAGATTCTATTTTGTTAAATTTAGTGATTATAATTTTTTCATTAGACTGATACATTGTGTGATAAGGCCATCTCTATCTACATGTAAGTAACTGCTTAAAGTCTGAGGGCCAACCTCTATAGGTCAGAGGCTTGAGCATTGTAGAATTACAGTCAATCAGAGAATTGTTTGACAGGTGATTAAAACTGCATCATGGTGTCATTTCCTCACATCCTTTGCTGAGAGCATCATGCAAAATATTGTAGAATGCCTTTGGGCTTTTTGAAGCTACTAAAGGGGCTTATTGCCTATCTCTCTCCCCTGCCAGTCACCATAGATGTGCCTCTACTCCAGGAGAAGTCTTTTGTAATGGTCACACTGCAACTCGGTAGAACACTCAGGAAAATGTCAAAAAGTGTAGGCATGTGAAAAGGATCAGAAGACAGTGTTGCTATTCAAAGACCATGCTTCCGGCTGGGCTCCTGTTTGAACTGAGTGACTGAATGTCTGTCTAAATTCAGCAGCGCAATTAATGCTCAGCCACAATGAGATGTTAACAGGCACAGCTCTGGAACTGGTCCGCTGCTTCACTAATCATGTGCTTATTTTCTTGGCCATTTCAACTGAAAGCATCTTTTGAGAGCTTTTTGTTGTTGAATTTTTGTCTTTAAAAAAAAATCCTTTGAATGATGAAAGTGGACAAAACCAGAATTCAGCAAAATGTAAATGAATAAGAGCAAATGGGATGAGGGTAAATATTGTGTAGATTCAGAATAGAAATAAAGATATTTGTTCTTCCTTTATGAGGATAACCATGAAACTTTCCAGTGTGTGTCAGATGGTGTGTTTTTACATTTTTTATTCCTATATGTTTAAAGGTGGCAAAATAAAGTTTTCAAATGTTGAATGGGTTTCTGTGCATTCTGAGAAAAAATTCAGTGTCTGCTGTAGCAGAGATTTGTTCTTTGACCTTGATACATACAGCTTCCACTGTGAATTTCTCCTTTTCTCAATATTAATAATAATGCTAACACTCCTAGTTCCTTTACCCTTACATCTTTCTGCCATGCTGTCCCTTATTAGAATTATATCTCAGATGCAAGTTTTAGAGACTATTCTACACTGCGTCATGGGAGACAACTGCTATGTATTAAGTGAAATGTACTAGGGCAATAGCCTATGTGTTGTCTGAATAAATAATGCTGGGATGATAGCCTGTGCATTGTTTGAGACACACATAATGTAATAGAAAATATGTAGCCTTAATATATCCCCACCTAAAGGAAAGAATATTTTTAACATATGCTAGGTAAATCACAGTATTGGGATCAGTCATGAGGATATGCTGGGGGGATAAGGGGAAGGTAGGTAGAGAGCTGATGGGTAGAAAATAATTTGTAGTTTTTAATTGAGATATGAAATGTCTATATTCCTTTCCCAATTCCTCTTGATGATTTGTGCACTTTTGTGTGTACATGTGACATCATTTACACCTACGTGAAGACATTCTTCAGTGGCTTACACATCTATAGTGGATCTGTGAGTCCCAGAATTGGGTTTTTCTCTGTAGGGTCTAGAAATGACACGTAGCCACCATAGCTAAATAGTCTTCAGAACTGATCAACATAGAATTTCAATGCTAACCCAATAGGATTGCTTTGGTTTTAAGTGCATTAAGTCAGAACTTACCTTCTTTGTTCCTGTCACCTTTCTGTTGTCTCATGTCCAACTAGCGTCTGTGACTGGGATAGCTTCCCTTCATGTCATCAGCCTCATTGGCTGAGCTCTGAAACAGGGGAAAGTCTGTGTTTTCTTTGGTGTCCATTTCCTTATCTATAGAGAAGGCTATTGATGTGGTTAGTGCCGCTTTCATTTCCGAGGTCCCATGTTTATGTTTTCTTCTGCTTTTATCCGTTATAGATTTACCAGGAGGGCAAAAAATAAATACCATGGAAGAAGTTTGAGGAGTATAATGCTATGCACAAGTGTAAAGTGGAGTAGTTGCTGACTTCTATCATTCTCTGTGGTTGTTCCCATGGCTACTAGAATATCACATTTTTCTAAGTATGTGGTTAAGTCATTCTGCACTTAACAGTACAGTGTAACATAAAAAAAATTATTCTTAAGCCAGGGATGTCTGTCTCTGTAGCAGAGACAGGAACATGAGGGTTACCAAGTCAAGTTTACTTCAAAGAATGTGATGAAACTAAAGGGCAAAGCTTGCCTTTTAGTCCCCCAGCTACCCAAGCAGTTGATTGCATGGTTCACCCATCATTTTAAACAGCAGCCAAACAGTTCATTAACAGAATGACCAGTGAGTACAGTCTGTGATTCCTTTAATGTGTGTTCAAAACCCAGATAAAATGCTGGTGAGGAAATTAATATACAAAAGTTAATTGCAAAACAGCTTAACTTTTAAGATTTTTATGTGTCTTTCTGCCTAGAGCACATTCTTGCTCCATGTAACGGTAACCTCCTGAAATGCCATCGAGACAGGAAGTGCTGGTGCAGCACTAATGACTTCAAGCAAATATGTTGCTCTAATTTCCTCCATCTGCTTTGGATAAAATAATGTGAGGATGAAATCTGGCAGAATTGTAGAGAAAATTGTTTCTTAGAAAAATTGGAAATGTTTGAAAATGGGTGCAGGTGTGAGAGGAAAATAATTCTTAAAAAAAAAAAAAATGTTGTCAAGTTTCTTCCAAATGGAGAGCTGGATTGTATCTCCATGGAAAGAAATAGTAAGAATGGTTCTGTGTAGTTTTTCCCAAACTACAGAAGAATAGTAGATCTCTTAGCGATGTAGCATCTAGTTTTTATTGTGACAATAAAACTGAGGATCCACATGTAACCTTCCCCAGGTGTTTGCTTAGTGGTTCTACACAGTCACAAGGACCACACTTTCTGTCCCATGCTTTGACAGAGGAGTGGCTGTGTCCTTTGTGGGGGAACACTCTCCTTCTTTCAGTCCAAACATGTTGGCCTGAGCAGAAGGGTGGACATGATTCTGTCTACACATGGTGACATGAGCAGGAGGTGGACATCATTCTGTCTACACATGGTGACATGAGCAGAGGGTGGACATCATTCTGTCTACACATGATGACATGAACAGAGGGGTGGACATCATTCTGTCTACACATGGTGACATGAGTGGAAGGGTGGACATGCCACCTTAGCTTCTTGAGCATTCTGTCTGTTACTATTGCTACAAACATCTCAAAAAATTGTAGTCATTCACTTTAAAATATAAAGGGCATTGTGATTTTTTAAAGGAAATTAATATATGTATATTAGTGCTCGCATAAAGACAGTAAAATCGTCCAATCCTCTTAGGAAGAAGTAGAAGGTTATTAAAGACATACAACTGAAAAAAGCATAAGGCCAAGATGCTCTTATAGCTAAATAAAATCTGTTCTTTGGTTATCAGAAAATTGACTACATAGAAAAAGTGCATAGACCTAAGAGACTCCATAACCATAGAATGGCCTTATATTAAAGCCTGACAGCTCTACAGAGATGTTATATGGCAGCTACATAGGAAATTAAAGTATAACATAAACCCCAGCAGTCTAGCAGCTTGTCAATTCATAAAAATGGAGTAAAACATTTGGAAGATTTGTTTCCAAAATTACAAACTATTTCAGCCTTGGAAACGTATCTGTACCATTAGCCTCATGACAAGTTGGTTCTGTCCATGTGTGGTGCATTGGTTTGTAAGGTGACTGTAACAAATTGCCATAGTTGGTAGCATGAAAGAGTAGACATCTTTTCTCTATCAACTATGGAGCTAGTCTTCCAAAATTAGGTTACAAGTGGAGCTGTGCTCTCTCTGAAGGTCCTTGAGGGTCAACCTTCTGGTCATCTTATGTCTTCTTGTGGTGACCAGCTGTGCCAGCTTACCTTGGAACATAGACTGTCACACTAGGCTCTGTGTCCAGTGCCAAGCAATATCATTCTTTTCTGTCAGTGTTTTCATTTGCTTTTCTGGTGAGCACACTAGTCATTATGTTAGGGACTACTCTCATCAAATATGATTTTTCTTCACTAGTTTTCGTCATTTATTAATTATATAGTCAATGATTGAAAATAAGATCACTTGAAAGTCTCACGGGGAAGAGCGGGTGCTAGTAAACCCAGAATATGTGCCACTAAAATATTTCACAAAATTCAATAGAAATTTATAACAGTGGTCTAAAAAGTTGTTCACAAGGAAGTTAAAGAGGAAATAATAATTATGGAATAACTAAGAATTTCAATTAGTAGCCCATCTTGAAAAGAAAAAAATTATGCCACCAAGCATAATATTACAAAGTGATGCATAAAACACATTTGTATTGAATTATGAAAGATACAGAAGGACATTTTATGTCAATACTATTATTTAGTACTGGGGTGTGGCTTCTGTCAGTACCATTAAATAAAATATCAAGTAATAAAGATATTAGAAAAAGTGAAATAGTTATCTTCATTACATGTGGTAATAGGATTATAATCTCAAAAAAATGCAAGACTGATATACACTATCTGTAAAAACAAGTAAACTAGATGGCCATGGGTAAATATATATATATTTCAATTTTGTAAGGTCTTTATTATTTTCTAAATATCCCCTTTTTAATAAATATTTTTCTTTATTATTATGTGTTTTAAATTTTATACATCAGCCATGGGTTCCCCTGTCCTCCCCCTCCCACCCCCACCCCTGCCTTCCCCCTAGGCCCTCCCCTCCTTTCCCGTTTTTTTAAATTCAGAGTTTTTCCCTTTCAATAACCAATTATACAGAAATTGATAGACTCCATTATAATAAACTTATCAAGGAAAATAAGACTGTTATACAAAATGGGAAAATTGCATTATGATAAATATTATCTGTCAAAATAGTCATAACATATTCCGTGATATTTCCTAATGTAAAATGTCAATCCTTCCTGAAATAGTATATATATGTTAATGTGATTCATCAGAATAGCAATGGGTTTTTGTTTTTCCTCTAATACATATTAAACCTTAATATAAAGTTATTGTTAATGAGAATGTTACATTCTTAGACATGTGAAATTTGATCTGGGAACAGAAAGAGTTAGAAACAGATCCAAATGTATTGTAATGAGATAAATATTGAATAAAAGCTCTTTCCTATCAGTATAAAATGGTATGTTTGTGTAATAAGTGATGCTTATGACTGGCTTTTTGCCACTTAGACGATAAATGTTACACACTCATTTCTTACCACAAAAGTTCAGATGGGTTAAAAGTACAAACACATAAAGATGAGAAACATTCACTGGTAATGCATAGCAGAAAGACTGCAATGATAGTCATGGAAGCCTGTTTACCTTTATTACTCACAGAAACAGGATTTCCTATCACTGTGAAGTACTGTTTCCCACTCACGTAGTTGAAAGAAAGCTAAAATATTGGTTGATACATCCATGTTTAGTAAAGATGCAGGGAAATGGAATTTTTCATGTATTGATAAATTTACAAGTACCTGTCAATCAAAATTAGTGAAATGCCTGCCTCCTGACTACGCATCCCAACTTTTGGGAACCACATACATGAGGAAATATATATTTACAGATAGATTCTATATTGTTTGCAGTTCTAAAGAAAAACAAATCAAAACAGTAAATTATCAAAATAAGAGCCTAGAAGTAGAGAGAATTATTGAATGTTATAACAGAATTATGGAATGTGAAATACGAAAATGTGTAAATACATATATGTTCTTTCTAATGTGCCCATGTTTTGATAATATGTGGTCATTTGATTCCTTGGGACAGCAGGAGCCCACTGAAATAAAAAAGAAAAGAATGATTTTACATATGATATAACCTATGTGGATGCATGAAGGCAGAGGAGGATATGGGAGGGTGTGGAAGGATTAATAATTTCTACTTTTTGTTTTGATTTTGAAATATCCGTGTTTGTATCACATGTACACATGAGAGTGTTTTTAACTTGTTATACACTGAGCATATCTTATTTTGAAAATTAAAATAATTTTTTTCTGTAACATTCAAATTTTTTCAAATGTAAGTTTAATCTTAAATCTACATGGTGTTATATTTTTTAATACTTCTGCTTCCAACAAAATGGGCCAAATTTAAAAATAGCTTATAAATTACTGTAAGTACATTGACAGAAGAAGAGATATAAAACACTGACATAAAATTCAATCTTGTTACTTATCAAAGCAATGGTAATTAGAAAAATAATGAGCTTTTGCTCAGACTGGCAAGGGTTCAAAACTCCCTCCTTCCCATCATTATACAGAGGATAGGGAACTGTGTATCCATCCGGGGAACTTTCCACGTAGTTTGTTAAGACCCTGTAAGAAGCTCTGGTACTTCTCATACTGTTCCATCTGGACATTTGCTGCTTCTAGGGAATAACACAAAGGAAATAACTATAAAGGTCTATGCAAAGATGGTCATTTCAGCTTCACTCATTCTGATAGGCTAGCTGTAAACCTCCATGTTTATAAACAGCTAACTAGGTGATTCTGCTTATTACATTTTTTATTAGAACTGTGCATACTCAGACATATACAACTCACTGAAGTTACATGTGATGGCTCAGATTTTCATCCACAGAGTAGGGACTCACCATGCGGTTGATTGATGTTTAAGGAACACTCTAGTGATTGTCATATGTATGATATAATTTTATATTTTATGTATTAAGAAGTGTGGAAGTATGGCTCCATCAGCAGTAGGGTATCCTTGGTAGTTTTTAAACATCTTGAAATGTGCCTAATGAACTTTCACCACACATACACAAAAATTTGCTACATAACAATATTCAAAACAAAGAAAAACAAAAACAAACAAACAAAGCTATCTTAAGTCTCTTTTTACAAATCCGAAAGTTTTTAAAAGGTACAAGAGGCCAAACTGGAAATGTGTTAAGAATTAAGAAGGGTGGAAGGAATAATACAACATGGTAGGAAAATATCCAGACTGAGGACAGAAAACATGATACTTTCTCCTAACAGGATGTGCTGGTCCCTTGAGTGTCCCCAGAGGCCTGTTTTGTGAAGTTTGTTTTGTGTCTATTGTTACTTGAATACCTGACCTTTCTGAATTAGCCCAGCTTCTATGGGCAGATTCCCAAGGTTCTTTTACCAACACGCTCACAGTTTTGTTTGTTTGTTCGTTTTGTTTTGTTTTTTCAGGTATGAAATCGCTCATGTATCTTGTTCCCAAACACTTATCTCAGAAGCAGTACACCTTTCTGACAGAAGGCAAATGTCAGGACTGAAGGCAAGACAGAGGCCTGATGGCTAGTCCTAAAACGGCTCTTTTATGTTCTAGAATCCAATCTGCATTCCTTTGAGTAGTGTAGAATGTCAGTACAAAGCCATATCTATGATGGAAAGGCAGGGTGGGGGTTGTATTCCATTTCTTTATTTAGAGTTCTCATTGAGAATGGCAAGCGCTATTTGAAAGGTCATCCCATTTCAAGTAGCAGATGGATAGCAAAAAAGGCCCTGGCTTTTACAAATAATTTAATTGAATTCTCCTTGCCATTTCTGCAGGCAATTTGGGATATCTTTTAGAGCATTGATCCATAATTATCTTTCAGAGTGGTTAGCATTGTTAGACAGATGTGTGAATCTTCATGTATATAAGAGAACATCACCCCATCCATTTTGTCTATTTGATGGTCTTTTCCTGTGCAAACAATGCATGTTCTAAAACACAAATCATTGCTTTAACAAAAAGAAGCAAATGAGTTTTTTTCCTGAGCTCTTGTTTGACTTGCAGCTTTTCTTGGGCCTAGCTTTGTTATAAAGATCAGCTTCTTTGCATTCCTATAAGCAAATTCTATTTATGTCTGTGTAGGTATATGTTGTTGTCTGTAAGGATCATGGGGAAAGAAGGGTCTCAAGCTGCAAAACTGGATTTATGCCATTAATAGAAATATGATAAGAATGTCTAATATTTTAAAGAATATACTATGTCTATGGCTTATTTACTTAGTTTTCATAAGTTTGTTGGTTTTTAAGTATTTGTAATCTCATGTGATATTCTTTTAGGGACAGAAAAAAATTAAAATGCCCTTAATCCAAGCCTTGAGTGTCAGAGATAGGCAGTTCTCTGGAAGTTTGAGGCCAGCATGCTCTACATAGTGAATTCCTGGACAGCCATAGTTACACAGTCAGACTCTATCTCAAGGAAAGAAAAAAATATATTAAAATGCCTAACAAAATGTGAATTTCAGAGAAACAATGAATAGGGTTTTTTCTTTAGTAACAAAATGTCTCATCAGTCATCTTAAACTAGGATATATTCTATAGAGATATATTTGTGAAATAATGTTTGCAGTGGGAAAGATACTGCAGTGTGTGTGCATGATTTAAGCAAACAGACACTCGTTCACCCAGGTTAAGACAGGGGCTGTTCAAGAGCTCCAGGGAGCTGAAGTGGTTCTGACCACAGTATTGCTCTCCTGTCCTGTGACGTCATTATGTACCTACATTCCTTTTCAGTTTAGAGTCAGCTGTGGAATGTGCAGTCAGTGAGCATTTTGCCTTGTTTTGTGTGCCTCACAAATGGAATCCTACTGCATGCATCTTTTAAGGTGAATATATTTATAATTCGATCCAGTTTGGTGGCAAATACTACGGATGCTTCACCATCAGATGATGAAACGGCTAGCCCTGTGAGGCTTGTACACACTTGAGGTTTTGATAAGAATGAAGAGTAATTCTTTAAGCAAAATATCTCTGAGCTCTCTCATGTTAATGGTGCCGCAGTCTTTTCAGTTGTAATATCTCCTCTCAAAATGTTTTCTCTTCCCAAGCCTCATTGATTTTCCAGAACTTGGGCCCAATTCAGTGATAGTCTCCATGGGTTTCTGTGGGCTTGGATCAGTAGAATAAATCACATCTCTAGCCTAAGGTCATAGTGTTCAGAGGTAAATGGATAAAAAGCCTTTTGATTTATTATTCATGTAGTTAACAATACTCAGAGTGTCTAAGGACAGCTCCCTTTTATGTCATGAATATAATCTGGTGACATTTAAAGAGTGTCTTCCAGCCCCCCAGCCCTCTGCTCTGTGGACGCTGTCGTTGATATTCATGCTGCCACTGTATCTTACTCTTCTCCTCTTTCCTTGCCTCCTAAACGCCGAGGATGACATATTTTCATATCCCAAATTGCTTTGAAAAGCCATTGTCCCAAGATCAAGAACAACAAAAAGTGATTTATAACCAGATTTCTACATATTTTAGGAAAGAATCTTTTGCATGTCAAGCACTTGAGCCCAGCGGCTCTTTGCTGTTTATGTGGCTGAGGTGAATAGTCATGAGTTTGTTTATTTGTTTGTTTTGTTTTATTTTGTTTTTGAGATACAGTTTCTCTATGTAACAGCCCTGGATGTCCTGGAACTTGCTCTGTAGACCAGGTTGGCCTTGAATTTACAGATCCACCTGCCTCTGCCTCCAAAGTGCTGGGATTAAAGGCGTGTGCCACCACCACCCAGCCTACTCATGATTTTTTGTCAATCGGAAGTATTGAGATATTTTTACCTTAAATAAGTGTATCTTTAAATTTGAATATACTGAAATTTACTTTTACAGGTATGGAAAACTTTCTACATGGAACTTTCAGAACAATCTGTTTAACTCAGCTATAGGATGTATATATAAGATGTTTTAGAAAACTGACTTGATGCACCTTACATGAGGGTGTATTGATATGGAGTTAAATAGAGCTCTTTCCTGCTGTCTCCCATTTCCCTCCTGTCAAAGCAGCAGGACTCACTAGGCAGTCCTGGCACTCACCTTTAATCCCAGCACTTGAGAAGCAGAGGCAGACAGACCTCTGTGAGTTAGAGGCCAGCCTCATCTACAGATTGAGTTCCAGGACAACCAGGGCTACACAGGCAAATGCTGTCTCAAAACAACTAAAACAACTAAAACTAAAACTAAAACTAAAACAACTAAAACTAAAACTAAAAACTAACTAACTAACTAAATAAATAAAACGTTTGTATGCTTGAATCAAGAAAATTTAATAGGCCAAATAGCTAATATTAAGATTGAATGGGGAATAGGGTTGGGCTGTATGCTCCTTACATTTCTATCCGCCTGGAAACCCCCCAGAGTACCACACCAGGGCCCCTGGTTTTCCATGATGATAATATTAAGTTCATTTTTGTAAACCTGCATTATTTATCAATCATATTTTATACCAGACACTGTTCTAAATGCTAGACAAATATTAACTCATTAAATTCTCAAAACAACCCTCTTGTTGGTGACTGCGGATGAGAACTGGAGCACAGAGGGTTTGAATATGTTTCTGTCAGCTGTCAGTTATAGAGCATGGACACCATAGTTCCAGAATCTCTGTTCTTACCCACAATGCCTTACTGCACTTTTCTGGTAGCAGCAGCTGTTGTTCTGAACTCCTATGAGAAAAAAGTAGCTTGCTAGGAACTTTACATGCATTGTGACACCCTCCAACCTGTGCAGTAATCCTGTGACTCCAGCTCCCTGATAACAAATGAGGTCTAAAGATTTACATAGCATTTGGGAGGGACAAGGATGGCACTCAGACTCTTGCCACTTCGTGTGCACTTAACCATGTTTCATATGTTTCCCATGGAAGTGGAACATTGGTATGTTTCTAAGGAACTATGATGATTTTCATTTTTTGTCATGTCTTGTTCTTACTGGCTGACAAGGTCAAGAGAATGTATGTGTTTTGGACGGCCAAATAACAGTTCTGCCAGGCAAGACCATGGCCAGGAACCACTGGAAACTGAGCACCACAGTGCTCGTTGCCCATGTCCCTAGGTTGCTTTCTGGTTTTCAAACTTGCCTCACAGAATTTCCTCAGGACTCTGATAGTTCTACTAAGCCATGTCACAAAGTAATGTCCTTTCTGGATGAGACTTAATGCTTCTCCTCTGCACTTGGAAATAACCTTGATGAGGTTTGAAGCGTCCTTATCCAGTTAGGTGACTATGGTAGAAATGCCAGGCTGTGTAGCAGACTAATGGTAGAGAATAAGAGACTGTCCTGTCTTTAGTTATGGCCCAATAAAGAAATGGTGTCTCTAGAATAGTTGTATGTGGTGTGGAAGCAAGAGATGTTTTTAATAGTGGGACCAGTGAAAAGCTTGATGGTGGAAGATCTAGTCCCTATAGATGCAGGTGACTGTGCTACTCCTTAGCCCATATTGTGTGTTCAACCTTCTGTGTTGAAATTGTGCAGGGCAGGAGTCTGTGAAGAGCCCTGAGTGATTGAGGCTTCTGTGGCAACTATAATGTTTCCTTTAGAGGAATATAGTCTATTCTTTAGACTTAAAATGCCTTTCTCAGTTTACTCCTAATATTTACTCATAACTTTACCCTCTTGAGCTAAATCTGTGTAAACACAATGGTTTCAGAGACTAGTGAATTGAAAAATACCTAATTTGTCATTTTGAATGTATGGAAATATTATTTCTCCTGTGTTTTTGAGTGAAACTTTTTTTATTGTGTGTATATAGTATGTCTGTGCAAATGCACATGTTTGTAACTACATGGGTGTAATTGTGCATGTGTGGGCTACAGGGGCAACTTTGGCCATTGTTCCTCAACTGTATACCTTTTTTGTTTTTAGACAGGGCCTCCCACTGGCCTGGGAGTCTTTAAGTTGACTAGTCTGGTTGGCCCCAGAGATACATCTGTCACCTCCCCTCCCAGCACTGGGATTATAAGTGAGGGCCACCATGCTCAGGGATTTTATGTGGGTCCTGGGGGATGAAGCTTAGCTTCTCATACATGCCAGGCAAGTGTTGACTGACTGAGCCTTTAATTCAGCCCCAGAAAGAAGTATTTAAAATGACCATGTCTTACTCTTTCTTGAAGGAAAATTACTGATATATTAAACTAAAATAGACCATGATTCTTTTTATTATAATCAGAAAAAGTTCTTCAGTTTGGAAAATATGTCCATCCTGTGGGTTTACATTCATTTGGAGGGAGTTAGGGGAATGGCACTTTATTGGAGAAGGGATTGAAGAAGGCATGAAATTAATTGATGTCGGGGCAATAACCTCTATTATAACTGCTCCAATTTCTTATAGAAATGTTATTATAAAAAGTCACTGTCACAAAAAAATTAGTTATCACTATCACTCAACTGTTGGGTTTCTGTACAGAATTCTAGTAAGAGAAAGTTGGGTGCACCCAGAATGAAACATTTTGACCAATGGCTTCCTTATGCTGTGTCTGGGCAGAGGGAAGGTCTCAAACGTGTTGGCCACAGTCATTCTTCTGGTTCAGAAATGGACAGACACTATGCAGAAGGGTGAGATATCTTATAAGCTGCAAATACTATGTATGGAGTATCACAGTTAATGAAGGCCTTTGCTTTCCTGTATCTACTGGGAGAATATAAATGGTGGTTAGTCAAAGAGATGGGTGTGTGTTAGTTTTCCATGACTACTGGTTCAAAGCAACCCAGATTTACTACTTTGTGATTCTAGGGAGTCATAAATGTGAAATGGATCAAAAACTGGACTAAAATCAAGATGTTAACTAGGTTGACTTCCGTTCTGAAGTTAGGAGAGTGTTTTGTCTTCTATCTGGAGTCCTTGATTCCTTCAAAGCTACCATTTATTTTCAGAACCAGCAATATCCACTTTATACTTCGTCATTCCATCTTTCCTTTCTCTCTTTTCTGTTTCACAAGCCCTGCAGTGACCTGTTCATTATAAGGTCTGGTGATTAGTAATCTCAATTCCCTTTGTTATCTAAGTTCTCCTTTGGCATGTGACCTAATATATCTCCAGATTCCAGAGATTAAGACACAGACAATTTAGCAAGGTCATTATCCTTCCTAAGTGGGATACAATCTACAGTATTTTGGAAGGGTATTTGTCAATATCTGTCATGGTTAAAACATTATACTCATGCTGAGATTTGGAGGACTTTTTGTTTTCCTAATCAGGTTGAATCAGATAGTAAAGCAATACTGGAAGATTCTATACCAATCCAAGGTATTCCACATAATAGAAAAGCTGTTAGAGCTTGGGAATTGGGGCATAAATTCTATACAGCAGCCTACCATTGGGGGCCCACATGACAAAACTCACAACTCTTCCTTGGCAAGTGTAGGCTCTTTAGGAATAAGCAAAAACATTTTGTTTTAGAGAAAATAGACTTATTTTTCTTCTTTCAAAGTCATTTTAAAATTTATTTTTTGTTTAAGATTTTAAATACTTAAAATAATATCATACAGGAAGGAATAACCAAAACTTTTTAAAGTTCATAATGCATGATGAAGGACAAAAAAAACATTCTGGAACCCTGTAGTAAATGTTAGCTTTCCAGGTGTTTTCCTCAAAACCGCAAAAGGATTTTTAATGGTTTGGCAGCCTCAGTTACAGTATAAAATAAAAGGAAAAGTAAGACAATTGGTTTAAATTATGAAAGAGTAGGATTAATTATTTGGAAAAGGGGTGAACCAATCCAGAAAGTATGATGAAGAAGCCAGAGTAAAGAACCCAAGTGTCCAGGCAGTATGGAAAAATGGCCATTAGAAGCTGGTTTATTTGTTTGTTTGTTTTTGGTGTTTTGTTTGTTTGTTTGTTTATTTTTTTTGAGACAGGGTTTCTCTGTGTAGTGTTGCGCCTTTCCTAGAACTCACTCTGTAGCCCAGGCTGGCCTTGAACTCACAGAGATCTGCCTGGTTCTGCCTTTCAAGTTCTGGGATTAAAGGTGTGTGCCACCACTACTGCCTGGCTTGTTTGTTTGGTTTTTTAAGTCAACAAAATTGCAAATGTAGAGGGGAAATCTGAAAGATCCATTCAAAATGGAAAAGTATTGTAAAAATAAGTAATGTGGCATTAAAGAAAGTGTAAATCACAGATGTAAACATCTATAACCAGTGTAGAAATTAAACATGCTTGAGGAAGAAAAACCATTGGAATCCAATAAAAATCAAAGATTAATAAAACCTTCTTTGAGCTTAAAAAACTCACCAGCACCCTGAATATAGTGATACATGTGGCAAAAGTCCCTTCTGTGCAAACCTTGCAGACACTGAATCAGGAAATACTGGTTCAAGTCAGAGAGAAATCAAATATCATTCCGGCTGGAGGTGACCTCAATGATCTACTGAGTGGACTGTAAGGCTGACTTCCACATCAGAAGTTCATGAAATTAGCCTTTAAATACAATGGCTCTCTGTTTCAGCTAACAGGCACAATTAACCTTAAGTTACCAAGATAGCGTATACCTGAAATACAATGGCTCATTAAGATAAAGAAAAGAAGGATGGTAGAGCTTAGTAAAACAGGCAGAAGTAAAGCAAAGCAAAAAGTAATACTAGTAATATTTAGACAAAATCAAGTCAAAGGTGTTGAAAACACTAATGTAACAGAACTGTAGCTTTTCAGATGGACTTCACAGTGAAGGAGGCTGTTTTGGAATTATTTATGTGGTAATAGCTTCAAATTACTTGAAGCAGAGGACATTAAAAATATGAGGAAAATTGGTAGTTGAATTGTGTGAAACTTCAATACATTTTCATTGATCTTTCTTAGATCAAACAAACATTACACAAGTATTGTAATAACCTAATAGAGGTGATTTAATAAATATTTATTGAGTTTTGTTCTCTAGAAGTGAGCAACACACTTTCTTCTTAAGGATATCAGAAACATTTAGAAAATTGATCATGTGTTGTACCTCACAGAAGTGATGTAAAATTATGAAAGATAAAGTGTTAGCAGGCCACATGCTCTGCGTACAATGAAATAAAACCAGAAATTAGTTACAAAGACTTAAATTCAAAGCTCCACAAATTGGAAAACAGCAATAGCCATAACAGCAGCAGTGAAGACCTTTGATCAAACAGTTTCAGGTTTCTACAGAAAAGTGATTATTGCTACAAACTGCTGGAAGAACAAAACTCCATGTCCAAAATCTAAATGGTCAAGCCGTTTTGAGCAGTAAATTAGTACTATGAGCTCTGTCATTATCAACAAACTTCAGCAAACCCACTGTGTAGAAAACAGAAGTGATGCGTTAATAAATACATGGCTTCCTTTTCTGTGAATAACAATGACTTTCACTCACTGGCTAGTAATAAGGAGGAAGCTACTTGACCTAAAGAAGACACATATCCAAAACTTGTAGGTTGTATGGATTGTAGAAATATGGTCTAAAACATATCCAATTCAGCAAAAGATAATTTCTATAGTCACAAAGCTCATGCATGTTATGATCATGTCAATAATCAAATTACTAAGAATCTGAGGTACAGTGTTGGTAGAAGCCAGAGGAAAACACAGGTTACTACACAGGGTGCTACTGACCTGTCTCAGAAACTCTAAATGAGTACACAGTGAGACAATATCTTTACAGTCGTTCCTGACTTTCTCAGGGAGACACAGGAGGAGTCTATTCCTCAAAATAGGCACAGAGCAGATAGATGGTCAAATGAGCTCTGTCCAAAACAATGCATTTATGGGGTCACCAAGGACCATGGGTGACTCACAGGGAGACAAGACTCTGACATTTCACCAGTCATTTTTGAGATTATGTGGGGAGGTGTTTTTGAGATTCAGCGTTTTTGAGACTATTGGGGAGGGGGGGTATTAGTGGTGCAAAGAATCTTAGGGCAGGGTCTTCTGAGGGCCTTGTGATCTGCCTCTCTCTATTCAGGAGGGAATATTAACAGCCCTGTTACCATAGAACTAGGTAGGTATCTGCTGGCTAGCTCAGTTTATTTGTTGCCATGACTGCAGGCCAGGATCTCCTATAGATAGCCACAGCTGTGATGCTTTATGAAGGCCATAGTCATGTCACACGTGGAGGGAATGGCTCCAAATAGGCTGAGAGAAAAGAATTACAGATCCAGTGAAACTATACTTAAAGAATGGAGTCACAATAAAACTGCTTGCCGGTAAAAAAACAAAAATGAAAAACCTGAGAAGCCTTACCAACAGGCTAACCTATATCAGAATAAAAAAATAAAGTTTTTCAAGAAGAAAAACTATGAGAAAGGGCTAGGGAGATAGCTAGGTCAGAAAAGTGCAGGCTTTGCCGGCTGAAGACTTGAATTTGACCCACAGGACCATATGAAAGAACGCAGAGGGTCGGGAAGCATGCTTTTTATCCCAGCACTGGAGAAGCAGACAGGTAAGTTCCTGGGTATGCTGGCCAGCCAGCCTTGCCCATTTGGTGAGCTTTAGAATAATGAGAGACTACACACACACACACACACACACACACACACACACACACACACACATACATACATACACAGAGAGAGAGAGAGAGAGAGAGACAGACAGACAGACAGACAGAGAAACAGAGACAGAGAGAGAGTGAAAGATAGAAACAGAGAGAGAGAAAGAGAGACAGACAGACACACACACACAGAGAAACAGAGACAGAGAGAGAGAGAGAGAGAGAGAGAGAGAGAGAGAGAGAAAGACCTAATTCATACACACACACACAAAAGAAAATAAGAACGGGGGAAGAAAGGAAACCATAGCCACAAAGTAAATATGTAAACCAAGTTTTTTCTGCTTAATTAAGAAAGAGATGGTTAAGTAAAAATGTAAAAATAACTTCATCCTGTGGAGTTTGTAGTGTGTAAAAATAATGCAAATGATCACTTTAATGGAAAGGAGTTTGTGCCCACACAATCACAGTATGTTCTGCATTTTACCCGAAATATTAACTCAGTAGACTCTTGCAAAGAAAGGACAGGTAGAATTACAGAGAATCTGTATTATGTAACTGGGAGCATTGCTACTTGGAGTGATGTGACTTAAATATGCAGAATGGAGCCTTGCAGGTCCTGTGTGGCAGACAATTGGAAACTTCTATGTCTTCCACATGGACTTTAGGCCCAGTGATTTTCTACCCAATCAACTTCATTTGACTATCCTTTCAAGGAGCACCCAGGCCAGACCAGCAGGGTAGTTTTTTGTTTTTTTGTTTTTCCTATCCATTTTAATTCCACAGTAACAGCAAATAGAAAGTATGAAGAGTGGAGAAGAGATGGATCAGAGGTTGAAAAAGTTTCCTGCTCTTGCAGAGGATCTGGGTTTGGTTCCCAGCACCCACATGTGGTTCACAATTGCCTCCTGTAACTCCAGTTCTAGAGGATCAAACATCTTTTTCTGACCTCCAAAGCACCAGGTATATATGAAGTACACATATGTATATGCAAACAAAACACTAACACAAATAAAATAAGACAAACAAATCTTTAAAAAGGAAATTTTAGAAAAATTAAACAATAGAAAAATGAATGATACTATAGAGGAGGCAAAAATGGATCTCCTTGATTTCTATGGGGAGAGGGTTGAAAATCACTTGATATAAAACCTGTGAACATCACAAAGCATTGAGGACTCTGTGCTAATTGGAAAGCTGAACTGTGGAAATAGATTCAAGTGCTCAGGGGCAGTGGTTCACACTGATGCTCTGGGTCCTGTTACCCATGTCTGGAACCTATGTCCCTGGTGTCTACACTCAGTGTGCTTTCCCAACTACCTAAGCATGATTCTACAGCATTTGTCCCCTAAGTACCATGAAGATTTTCCTGTGTATTACTGAAATGAGATGTTAGTCAGGTTGTGGAGCAATGTGGATTCTAATCTGTAGGGCCAAGTACTATGTCCCAGAAACTGGAGGTAGAAATTCTCCTGACTCATGTTGCCCAAGAAATAATGTAAGCACACTTCACAGGGTTTTCTCATAATTCTAGAAATCTCAAATACCAGTACTTGAGGAAGAATAGGTCATGAAACATTAATTCGATCATTTGTTTGGAGAAAGCAGTAGAGACTCTGATACAATGACACTTAGCAGGGATATATCTCAAAAATATGTTCAGTAAAAATGATTTCAAGATTATTTACAAACACACACATGTGTGTGTGAGCATGGATATGTATACATACATACATACATACATACATATATACATACAAGAGAATTAATAAAAACAGAGCTAAAAGAAGCTGTCATAAGTTTTATCTTAGTAGTCTCATTTCTAGGAATCTTTCCCATGGAAAGAGAGATTCAGACAAAAATTTTAATTATGTTTTACAGAACTTGAATATAATTAAACACTCTAAATAGTCTGTCACTGAATTGGACAATTATTAAATTATAATACGTAAGATAGCATTTGAAAATCTTTAAAAATTGTATTTAATGACATGAGAAAATACAATATAATTTTCAACCCCAAAAGACTCAAAATGTTACTGCTATATGATCTAAAATTGGGTTAAGAAATCAACAGACAAAAGTGAAGGGACACTTATCAGTGAGATGAAGAGCTATCAAAACATTATCACTGTCTACCTCTGGGAGATAGAATAACTTCCACTTAGGAAAATTGTCTGATGCCATTCTCAGTTTGGGTGGATGAAAATATACTGCATTCATAATCCTTATAAACAGCTTCATTGGTCTCTTTCTAAAACAAGCAGGACTCCCCAAGGTTAAGTTTGTTTTCATAAATTTCTTATGCATTGCTTGTTTCCCCCTAGGTTGCCACCTTCTCTGTGTTTGTTTGAAACAGTAGGGAAGCTTCATTCATGAACCCACTTGCTGGGGCATCAGGAAGTGATGTAAGTCACCTGGGAACTGTGACCGCTGAGTTAATGAGTGGGGAGTCCAGCACAAGTCCCTCTTGCTGTCGCTCATTATTGCTATTATTGCTTTAACCATGTGTCACAGGCCAAAGTTTGCAAATCAGGCCTTTTTAGGACCAGCAGCAGGGACTCATGTTTCCTGTGATACAAACTTTGTAAAGATAGAAAGCTAAATAACGTTTACTGTGTAACTAATGGGTCTGAGAGAGGCGTTTAGGGAAAGAGCAAAAAGTTAACAAATGGTAAATCTTGTTATTACAGAAAAGGGCTTTTGAGCTCCTTATTGATGGTCATAGTCCACCAGGTGGTCATCCATGAGGGGGGAACAGGGACACTGGAAAATCTTCTAAACTCTGAGAATTTCTTTTACTTTGCAATCCAGTGTGGAGTAAGTGTTGCAGTCCAGTTTCTCACTCATCTTCCTATTTTCCCCTTGGTTGAATGACTCCATGGTATGCTACTGACATAAATCAGAAAAAAAAAAAAAAGATTCTGAACATTGTTAATTTTTATGGCATTCTGGAGAACTTCTTACAGGAAAATCTGTTTTTATTTCGCTCATCAAGTTCAATACTAACACTTTATAGAATGGTGATATGATAGAATATACATTGTGATTCTGCAATAAGTGTTCTGTTTTTTCTATTTAATTGCCCAACATATTGCAGTTTCTAAATGGAAAAAGAATCACATTCCAAAATAGACAAAAGATTTAGCAACTATGATTTTACATGCCAAAAACGCATACTAGTAGCTTTCATGATAATGCCTTTGAAGGGAAATATGGTGAATTTGTATCTGATTTGGGACTTCTTTGAAAACTAAGGAAAAAAAAAAGCAAAACAACAGCTCAAGGCACTTCCATAAGTGTGATTGGAGACTTCTGAGGGTGGCACTTCCTGCTTCTCCAGCTCTTGCATCTGGAGGTTAGAGATAGGAGTTTGGGGAAAGGGGTAATGAAAAATATTTGCTGCTCTTCACAGCCTCTCCTTGAGTGGCTGTTGGCGTTTTTCTCATCTTGCCTAACTATCACTACAGTGATCACCTTCAGTCATTGGCTAACTCTGTTTTGGTTCAAGTCTGTATTAAGCATCTTTGCCTTGAGCCCCACCTTCCCACTGATGCTGACCATAAGCTACACAATGAGAAAAACTTCTGTTGCTCACATTTGTAACCCTGAGCCTCCCTTTCTGACCCATTTTAGATTATAAGCTTTATAAATGAACAAGATTGCCTCTAAGTTGCTCCCTCTGTATCCTAGCCAGTAGTACTGAGTAAAATGTTGGGCAGACACACTGAAGGAAGATCAACATGGTGCTTGTCCCATCCATCCACTCACCCACCTTTCCAAGTTACTGTTTCCCTATTAGATGTGTCGACTTTTGCTTTCTTCTTTTAAAAAGTGGTTAAGTTCAACACCATTGGCAAAAATGAAATCAAGTTGAGGTTTTCATCTAACACCCAAAAGGATGGATAAGACTTTTTAAAAAAACCACTTTGCTTTGATCAAATAGATACATGAACCAATGTAGAGAAATCTCAGTTACTTAGAGAGCGATTAATGCATTTTAACTCTCTTCTCTTAACCATTAGTGGTTATTCATATCTGTTTCTCTTTTAAATTTTTATATTATTATGTGTGTGTGTGTGTGTGTGTGTGTGTGTGTGTGTGTGTGCTCATGCGTGTGTTTATGTTTAGAGGCCAGAGTTAGAAGCAGCTATCTTTTTCCATTGCTTTTCTGCCTTGTCTTTTGCGATAAGGAATATCCTGAACCTGTGGCTCCAGGGTTGGCGCTGCCAGCTGGCCAGTGACCTGCAAGAATCTCTTTCAATCCATCCCCCAGTACTCATGCAAGCAAAGCAAATTCTTTGCTGTGGAGCCATCTCTAGAACCTCATAGTTGTTTAAGTAGATTTCACTTGAGGCTTCTTGAGAATCTCTTTCTCTTTTCTGAGGTGATCTTTAAAGAATGATGCACTAAAGCTATAGCAGTTTAGATTTCTGGCCTGTAAAGCTTCTAGCTAGATATTGTACTTTGGTTTTTAGATAAAAATCAGCAAATAAAAAGTTTAAAGAGAAAGACTAATCCGGAGCATTCCTAAATGTGTGGTCTCTCCCAGTTCTAAGGGTACACTGCTTAATCTTTGCTTCTTTGAGATTTCTGTGAGTTTGGTTTGCTGTAAGTTCACTTTGCTTCAGTATTCAAAAGTTTAAAATGTATGTAGATAGTTTATTATAAATGAGATGTCCTTGAAGGCCAATGTCATTACTAAGTATGGCAGGTCTCAGTAAGCTCTTGATGAACAGTCTAGACTCTGTAATAGAGGCAAGTTTGGGATTGTAAAAGTGTGTGTGACTGATTAGATAGGAGAGAATCCCCATGCAAGGGAAAGCCAAAGGTGGATTGTGACCGTATTGGAAGCTGCTGAGTCAGATGTTGAATCTTCAGATGATCTCCAGACTTAGAAACAAAGTTATTTCCCTGCCCACTGCTTCTCAGTGCTTTTGTAAAGAGAAAATAGGGAAAGCAGGCCCAGTGTGTGTGTGTGTGTGTGTGTGTGTGTGTGTGTGTGTGTGTGTGTGTGTTGGGGGTACCAGCTCTGAGAACACTTATTTCCCACTTGTGAAAACATATGCTTTCGTCTACTGCTGTCTTTCAATACATTGCACTTATGTTCAGATTTCTTGAAGACACGGCCGGAAAGGTAAAGAAAAAGCGGTAAAGGTTAGAGCAAGGGCATCATGAGCCTAAACTAGCCTTACTCTACCCACTTGCCATCTAACACTAGAAAACACTTTCTTTGCTGGTAATAATGGTACGCCCCCAATGTGGGTGGGGTTAGTAAGACAGATGCCACTATCCTGCAGTTTTAATTCCCCTTAGGTCCTGGCCCACAGTGAGCAGTCAGTATGCCCTAGTGAGTACTGAAAGAGAACAAAGTTTATTTTTAATATAACCCTGTGTTTGTGGGTACTCCTGTGGGAATGGGACACAGGAAGTACAGTTTTCCCCTGACTCTCAGCTAGGTTAGTTATTAACTAATAATGAAGCTGTTTTGCTTCTAAAATCCCTCAAGGCCTTTTATTAATTGGAACATGACTATATATCTGACTTTCTCTATCTGATATCCAGAACTCAGAAATACCAATACTGACATGTTGCTGGCTTTTAAATTAAACACCTTGTGTTTGATGAGCACGTTGGTACCTAGGAAGTTACATATACTGGTTCTAAATACTGGGGCTCTCTTTTCTTCTGGGAGTGTCTCTACCAAATGGGAAAACTCACAGCTCATTTCATGTTTTCTGAAGTTCGATTTCTTCTGGTCATATTCTCCAGGGAGCCCTGTATCTGCCATGTAACCAGTAATGGAAAATCCTCTCTGCAGAGCGTGCACAGAGGACTTGATGGGCTTAAGCAATTACCTTACCTTTGGGGACACAGTGGATGATATTTGTGACCCTACCATACAGAAAAGAGCAGATGCTGAGAAATGAGGGAGATCATCTCAAGTTTCAAAAAAAAAAAATCAGATGAGGTTTTCATGTTTTTGAGAAAAGCACGGTCTTTCCTTGCTTCCTGCAATGTAACACCAAACAGCATGGATCTAGGCTGAGCTTTCTACTTTAGGAAATGTTACTTTTTGTTTATTAAAAATGCATTAGCATTGGAAAAATTATACTCTCTCACACACCATGTGCTAAAATTAATTCCAGTTGGATTAAAGCAATAAATAAATGTATAAAATCAATCATTAGAAACCCAGAGTAGAAATGAGTATTTATCTCAACTAGAGTAAGTGAGCTTTGTTAGCATAGAGGCAAAAAGACTATAAAAGCGCAGTAAATTTGATTTCATTAGTAAGTAAAACTCCTTTATTTGTCAAAATAAAAACAACTGGAGGTGAGTATGTGTATGTGAGGACTAGTGACAATCTTTGTATGATGTTTCTGTGAGGTATCAATAAGTTGAGTTATCCCAGCAATATCATCCAATGTGATTTGTTCCTGGGTACCAGTGCTTAATACTCATCTTTGTTGAAGCTGTAGTAGTTTTATTTTGAGAAGAAGAAATGTAACACACTTGGCTTCCTACTTTCTCTGAAAAAAAAACAAAACAAAACAGATTCTGGGAGTGCATGTGTGTGTGTGTGTGTGTGTGTGTGTGTGTGTGTGTGTGTGTTATATGTGTTTTAGCATGGTATGCTGTCATGCATTTAGATATATAGGCATGGATAATTGCGGTGGTGGAAAAACATGTCCCAAGATTATATCCTCTGACCTGATAGAAGCAAAAAAGCTGATTATTATGACCAGAGGAAAATGATGACTGAGTGAGCACATGTTCCAAGTTCTAGCAAATTATATCAAGCAAGGTTATCACTGTACTGTTCTTCTTGTGTCCTGGTGCAGGGGTGAATACTTATGGACATGACTACATTCTGTCAGCAACCACTTTCTTCATAGGTGGGTCTTATGCCTGTAGCTGGAGAGCTTCTCTCCAGCCCCCACCAAGCCCTGTAGTCCAGCAGCCCACTTATAATCTCTCATATGCTTATATTATTTAAACTGTTTGGCCTAATGGCTCAGGCTTCTTGATATCTAGTTCTTATATCTTAAATTAACCCATTTCTATTAATCTATAAGTTGCCATGTGCCTTGTAGCTTACTGGTACCTTACATCTCACTTGTCATGGTGGCTGCTGGCAGAGTCTCTCTGACTTAGCCTCCCACTTCCCAGAATTCTCTTCTCTGCTTGTCCTGCCTATACTTCCTGCCTGGCAATTAGCCAATCAGTGTTTTATTTATTAACCAATCAGAGCAACATATTTGACATACAGAACATCCCAGAGCATATACCATTGCACAGCTACAGAAAAAAATATGCACACACAGTCACTCTTTCATAAGAGGGATGCTGGGAGAGCATGATCTGTTCAAGTCCATGGAAAGCATGCAAGCAGAAATTCTCACGGCATTTTAAATTTCTGCATTTGTATAAGTATAAGGTCAAAAATGTTTAAGTGTTATAAGAAAACATGAATGGAAATACACATTTAAAATATAGTAAGTAGGCTAGATATGGTGATGCATGCCTTTAATCCCAGCACTAGAAGCAGGAGCAGGCAGATCTCTCTCTCTCTCTCTGTGAGTTCAAGGCCGGTCTACTCTACATAGTGAGCTCTAAGACAGCCAGGACTACATACAGATATCCTGTCTCAAAAATGATATATAAATATGAGCTTGAGGGATGGATTAGTGGTTAAGATCACTTCTTGTTCTTGTAGAGGACCCAGGTTCAATTCCTAGCACCAACATAGAAGCTA
Organism: Onychomys torridus; assembly: GCF_903995425.1. Taxonomy (NCBI): domain Eukaryota; kingdom Metazoa; phylum Chordata; class Mammalia; order Rodentia; family Cricetidae; genus Onychomys; species Onychomys torridus. Next base: position 24,993,525 of record NC_050451.1, read on the forward strand.
AAAACAGTCCCTACATCTAGTTCCATCAAATTAAACACCCTCCTCTGACATTCATGGGCACCAGGCAGGCATGTAATGCATAGACAAACATGGAAGCAAAACACTAATACACATTAAAATAAATATCACATACACACCATATATATATATATGGTGGAAAGGAGTATTCTGGACCTGTGTGGACAAAGAGGATTCCTAACCTATGCCAAATTTTTGGGTGTGTCCTCATTCTTATTCTTCTGTTGTCCACAGTAGCAACTTCTGGTCCAGGGGAAAAAGGAACAGAGCCATTTTCTCCTGCTTCTCTCTGCTTCATATACAACTATATATATATATATATATATATATATATATATATATCCTGATAATGGTCCAAGAGATAAATGCATGAGAGCTCTGAACCACCTCTGAAGAAAATCTGAGCTGGTTTGAGACCCTAGGTCAGGGAAAGTCCCAGAAACTTGCAAGCCAACGAAAGGTCACCAAGACTAAATGTTCCTTGTAGTTAAAGTTTTCCTGCCTGGCCCAGTCAGGACAAACTCTCTTACCCGCCAGTCCCACAGTCGCTCAGACCCAGTGTCTTTACATGTTGCTTTTCATGGCGGCGGCTGGCAGTGTCTCTCTCCAGTCTTCTACTTCCCAGAATTCTCTTCTCTCTTGTCCTGCCTATACTTCCTGCCTGGCCACTGGCCAATCAGAACTTTATTTACACAGAGCGATATCCATAGCACTTCCCCTTTTCTTTTTTTTAAAGGAAGGTTTTAACTTTTACATAGTACAATTACATATAACAAACAATTATCAAGCCTCTGGTTTTCTGTGGAAACAAAAGCAGAGACTCCTTTCCAAAGCAACATATCCTTATATCCAAAATTTGAAGTCAAGGTAGCTTTAAAATTTACATATTTGTTTAACTCAATAGCTTTTATGATCAAATTTTCTTCTGTAGTTAAAAATCCCAAAGACAACATAAACCAGATTTTCTGTGTAATATCCATCTTTGTAAGACTGAAACGCTGCTGTGGCTGTTGGCTCTGCCCACCTCTGCTTCCCAACATGGCGGCAGTACAGTTTACTGCCAGCTCTGGGTCTGGAGCCATGTGTACCATCAACTATCAGAAGCAGTTCTATCAAAGCAGTGCATAGCCCAGAAACCCTTTTTTTTTCTTATTTATTTATTTATTTGTTTGTTTGTTTGTTTATTTATTTATTTATTTATTTATTTATTAACTCGCAAAGGCTAAATCCACCATGCAGCAGAGCAAAGTGTTGCTTGTAGACTCCTCATTCCCGCTGCACTGCAGGTCAGACACACAAGCCAGAAACCTGCCACAGTAGCTCAAACCGGCAGGCTGCCGCTAACTTGAGAGAGACAACTAGGAAGCTGTTTTTAGCTATGTCTTAGAATCTTTTTTTCTCAGGTTTTAGGTGGAAATTCTTGCCAACACGTTGAGCGCCATTTGTAGTTAGAGTTTTCCTGCCTGGCCCAGTCAGGACAAACTCTCTTACCTGCCAGTCCCACAGTCGCTCAGACCCAGTGTCTTTACATGTTGCTTTTCATGGCGGCGGCTGGCAGTGTCTCTCTCCAGTCTTCTACTTCCCAGAATTCTCTTCTCTCTTGTCCTGCCTATACTTCCTGCCTGGCCACTGGCCAATCAGAACTTTATTTACACAGAGCGATATCCATAGCAGTTCCTGGTCCGGAGTTAGCAAAAAGAAGGGAGGCTGACTATTTCCTTGATTGTACTTGATATCAGACAAGTCCTATCAGCAAGGGGTTTTAATTAAAAGCCTCCTCAATAGTAATTGACAAAAAGAAATATTCTACTTTTTCATGAAGTCTATTTCATAAAGACAGGTGCTTCCAGGCAGTGGTGACATATGCCTTTAGTCCCAGCACTCAGAGACAGAGAGACAGGTGGATCTCTGTGAGTCTCAGGTGAGCCTGGTCTACAGAGTGAGTTCTAGGACAGCCAGAAATGTGCAGAGAAATCCTGTCTCAAACAAACACAAACCCAAGGTGCTTCTGTGGCCTGAGATGCACCTATATACCCAGAGATCATGGAGACAACAGAGTGAGGATAAGGATGTGTCCACTAAGGTAGCATAGGTTAGGAAGCCTCTTTGTCTGCACAGGTCTAGAATGTTCCTTTCAATCAGAGAGACTACTCAGGCAGCTAGAGGACCCCACCACGAAATGTTCCATAAGAGTAACCAGGAGGCTGAGAGCTGGGAAATCCCCTTTTCAGTCACATAGGCTGTAAAGTAGGAGCAGGAACTAGTGGGACCCAGAGGTCACCAGATACAACAAGCAGCCAAGGAAATTAGAATGTGTTGGAAACACAGCCCGTAGAAGTTGCTGTTTAATAAGCTTTGCTGCTTTATTACAATAGGGATTTAAGGAAGACCCAGGCACTCCTGTCATAATAAACAATATGTTTAGGATGCAATTTTTAAAAAAAATCATTCATCATAGTGGGAAAAAAGAAAAACTAAAAGTTAAAGGAAAAGAGTCAATCCAGTGACACTAAACAACAAAATAAATCTAATGTTGGAGCTACCATCTGAAATATAAATAAATTTCTTGCCTCAAATCACAGTTTTTTGAGAAATGTTAAAAAAGTATAAGATTTTCCAGGCAGTGATGGCACAGGCCTTTAATCCCAGCACTTAGGAGGCAGAGGCAGGCAGATCTCTGAGTCTGAGGCCAGTCTGGTCTACAGAGAAAGTTTCAGGACAGGCAGGGCTACACAGAGAAACCTGGTCTTGAAGAAAAGTAAAACAAAATTTAAAAAAAGAAAATTTTAGGCAAGAAATAGAATATTATAACACAGACCTAAATGGAAATTCTAGGACTGAAAAATTACAGAAACAAGCACCTGGCCAGATAGTTTTGAAGGTGGAATTGACATGTGGGGTGTAGAATTATTGAAGATAGAACCAGAGCAATGAAATCTACCCAGTTAAAACAGCAGACAAACAATTTGATGGAAAGAGGAATACCACCTTAGAAGTCTAGGACATTATGATAGAGACACAACATCCATGCTGTTGGAGTTCTAGAAGCTGGAGGAAAGAAATGGAATGAAAGGAAATGACGTAATTATATAGTCATGAACATCATAATGATAAATAACAGAGCTAAAAATATTAATAGACATGATGGCTGAAAACTCTACAAGTCTAATAAAAGGCCATAAACTTCCAGATCTAAGAGGCTGAATGACCTCCAAACAAGATAACATTAAAGAAATCCATGTAAAATTCATCCTAACCAAATTTGTTAAAATAAAAATGTCAATGAAAGTCTTCAGAGTGGTGAGAATCTCTGAAGAGGAATGCAAGAGTAAGTGACAGCAGTTGTTTTCACTTACACAATGGAGGGCAGAGAAACGTCAAAGTCTAACCAAAAAACTGTCAACTCTAAAACTCTGTGTCAAGCAAAACTGCCTTGCAGAGATAAACTAGTAATTCCTCTTGCAATGAGTGTCTGGCTACTTCTTGTAGCAGAGGTCACAAGGAACCACAGGTATGTAAATACAGGGACCATACACAGATGTGTAGACACACACATAGACATACACATGGCAATCACACACACACACACACACACACACACACACACACACACACACACACACGATTCTTGAGACAAGGTCCTATGTTTCCCAAGCTAGGTCTACATTTGCTAGGTAGCTGAAGATAACCTTGAACTCCCAGGCTTGCTGTCTCTACCTTCCAAGTATTAGAATTAGAAGCGTTTATCACCATGCCCAGCAGCACATATTACTATCTGATAAAAGTAGATTTACAAGCAAAAAAAAATCTGGAAACAAAAGCAGACATTATTTAATGTCAGAATGAAATACATGCACATCAAAAAGGAGACTCACAAAGTTTCAGCAAAAGCTGATAGAGCTGAATGAGGAAAGATGAAAGAGAAAGAAACAATTTTAGAGACAATCTGCCTCTTTCAGTACCTCCTCTTAGTAGTATATATAACTACTGTACAGAAAATTAGCAAAAAAAAAATTTGCATTAGCCAGGTCTTTTGGCACAGACCTGCCATCTTAGCTACACTTAAGGTCGAGGCAGGAAGGCCAGCTTGAGATCTTGTTACAAACATATACAAAGGTGTGGCTGTTGTCACTAAGTGACAGAGTGCATGTTTGGCAGTTACAGGACCCTAGGTTCAAGCTTAGTGCAAACACACATACACACTACAATCAGCCAATAGCATATAACAGACATACAGTTGTGCAGTGCATCGCCTTTAACAATGGCAGGCAATACTCTGTTTTAAGCCAATAGAACATTCACACAATTGCTATAATGAAGTTATCAAATTAAAAAAATTGAAACCACAGAGAACATGTTGTTAGAACATAGTAAAATTTAATAATCAAAATTATTAATAATTAATTATAAATTAATAATAATCAACATACTACTAAATTAACAATAGGTCAAGAACTTATAATTAAAAGAAATTTAAAAATGCATAAAACTAAATAAAAGCCAAAACAACATATCAGAAATTGTAGGATACAGGTCCAGGGGCAGTGACAGGTAAATGCCAGTAATCCTGCATTTAGAAGTGAAGGAAGCCTAAAGTCTGGAACCTAAGCTCCTCTTCTCAAAAGTTAATAAGAAAGAAAGAGAAACCAGAAACAAGCAGAAAGGAGGGAAAAAACAAAAAGGAAAAGTCAATCAAATTAAAAATAGAAAACAATGATGGATTCTTCTAATAATTATAACATTGATAAGCTATTAACTAGCTTAGTAGAAACCAAAATTACCAGTGGCAGAAATAAAGAATGCAAATACAGATTCTATAGTCATCAAAAACAAGAAGAGGCTGCCTCTCTCTGGTAGAACATTTTCTCCATATGTAGAAAGGGTTACAACTCAAACACTGCAAAAAGAATAGCAATGCTAAGGAATAATAACAAGAAGATTTTACACTCATGTATCTAAAAACCTACAAGAAAACAAATAATTCCTTGAATACTGTATTGACCTACACATAGCCCTAATAGGAGCATGAACTCTGTATGCCCATGACCCCCAAGTAAATAGAAGCAATAAGTAAAAATTCCAGCTGGATGGGTACTGAGCACCTGTGGTCCTAGTTTCTCCAGAGGTTGAGACAGCAAGATGCCTTGAGCCCAGGGGTTTGGGACAGCCTGGGCAACATAGCAAAATTCCATTTCTAGAAAACAAACAAAAATCCAAATATAACAAACAAACAAAAATCTCCAGCAAACCTCTCTGGGAATAGATGGTTTCTTTGTAGATGAACATTGGTGGTTAGAAGAATTGTCCATTTATTTTTTCTAGAGAATGAAAGCAACATCTATATTCCTCACCTCTAATTCCAAAACTATTCAGAGCACAGAAGGAGAAGTGTCAGGAAGTGGGCAAGACCAGAAGGGAAGGGAAGAATAAGGAAGGGAAGCAGAGGATGAAGAAAGAGATACTGCCCCTTGTACTAATGAGTTTGATACACATTCTTTATAAAATATTAATAAAATTGAAGATGTTATAAAATGATTACTTACCTTGACCACTGGTATTTATTCCAAACACATGAAGTTCAGTAATTTAAAATAAGGGTAAGTATTAAATTATATCAGCAAACTAAAGAAGAAAAGCTATATGATTCTTTAAAAATCATTGAACATAATTCAATTTTTATTCACAGTGAAAACTCTGAGAAGTAGATATGTGTGGAGGTCCATAAAGGTTTCGAGTGAGATCAGAGAATGCTTTACCCAGTAGCGCTACATTAGAGGATTGCTTCACCATGTACTTGGTTACCAGGTGATTGGAAGGGTCTGCACTTGGCTGTGCTGGGAGAGGTCTTTGCTCCACCCCTTGACATTCATATAAAAAACAAACAAACCTTTAAAAGTGACACTGGGGCTGGTAGATAAGGATCCAGGCCCTCCCAAGCTATCCTGTGTTTCTCTCTATCCTTCTATTTAAATCTCTTATCCCTTTCTTCTCAAAAGTCCCTGGGGTAAATAAATGTGGGAGCTTGTCTCCCACAGATGGTGTCAAGGAATAAGGGACCCAGTGTTGTGTCAAAAAGAGAAAGGGGGTATCATGTGTGTAAGGCATGCCTATAAGGAATTGAAAACTGAAAGTGATGGAATTTTATTCTTGAGAGTCTAGTTAGGTAGTGGAATGCCGAGGCTGGAAAGTCAGGCTGCAGCGTACATTTCTCTTTATCTAGGTTTCTTTCTTTTTCTCCCTCTCTTAATTTCTATCTATAAAAATTAAAGAAAAAATTTAGAGTAATGTAGAATATAGAAATATTGGGTTAGGAATACAGTTTAAGGAAGAAACACCTTAGGGTAAAATAGGGTAAGATAAGCAACAAGACAGAGGAACTATGTCCTTGATTTTCCAACTATGGGGCTATAAACACAAAATCCCAGGGAGAATCAGAAAAATCTATCAAAGATGAGAAAAAATGGAATGGTCAGAAAAAGATTCCTATGGAAGCTTTTTGGCTAGAGACAGCTTAGAATCAAGCCTTGAGAGACAGGGGGACTTTTCCCTGAGGTGGAAGTGAACAAAACAAAATTCTCCAATCTGCCTGCAGACATCGCCATTATAACATAGTGCTATCAGAATTAGTTTCCTCTTGACCATGAAGTCAAAATGTAGAGAACAGAAGTTTTTGGGAAAGCACTTACACATATGTGGACACACTTATATAAACCGACTAAAGATGCATGTCAACCAAGCACACGTTACAAAGTAGGTGCAAGCCTGTAAAGCCTGCTTTTAACTGGAGTAGCAGCTCTATCAGTGTACAATGCTCCATGCCCCTTCTGCATCTTCAAGCTTTACACAGGATAACATCACAGACCATTTTATCCCCATGGCTGCTGGCATCATTTGACTTCATTTTCCCTGCCCACCCATCCCCAATGCCCCAAAATAAACCAAAGCATTTAAGATTTTGATTCTTTGGTTTTGATTGCTTGAGGTTTGATTGGTAGTTATGGTGCATGCAGAAGGTGGCGTTTCTTCTACTTTTTCTTTCCTGTGGAGAACAGAAGTTTTGGGGAAAGCTTTCCTGGCAAAACTTAGTAAAATCTTTGTTAAAACGCTAAAAGCTTTTCAGATCTTTCCTTTCTCCAATTTTTTTTTTCTCTTTCTGTAGAGGCAAAAAATTCAATTCATAGCCAGGCAGTGGTGGCACACACCTTTAATCTCAGCACTCAGGAGGCAGAAGCAGGCAGATCTCTGTGAGTTTGAGGCCAGCCTGGTCTACAGAGCAAGATCAGGACCGGCACTGAAACTACACAGAGAAAATTTGTCTCAGAAAAAAAATAATAAATTCACCTGAAAGAAACATCTATGTGAATGGGAGAGTCACTTGTAACTGCCCTTGTATAGAAAAAAAAATCCTCTGAAGCATTGCTAATTTTTAATGTTAGTGTTGTTTCCCCATTGCTAACCAGCAATCAGGAAGCAATTAGCAAAGGAAGCAAGCACTTCTGAGTTTGAATGTATTCTGGAGATACTGGGGTTCCTGCAGTTGTGAAGCAGCTATCTCAAGTTTGGAGCTAAGGCAGAGGAGGTTCAGGACCTGGGGAAAACTGCTAGCATAAAAAAGCAGAGTAAATTTAGTTGTACAACCAAAGCCAGTAGGAATAGCAACAGTTTCCTGCCTGACTGTAAGCCCTGAGTCCATAGGTGGGGCTACGCAGCACCCATAGCTGTAAAAAGAAAAAAAAAAACCTCTCTGAAAAAGTTTTCTTTAGTATTGGGGGAAGAATCTTTCTGAAAAAGATGTTGGCCAGGCAGTGGTGGCACACACCTTTAATCCCAGAACTCAGGAGGCAGAGGCAGGAGGATTTCTGTGAGTTTGAGGCCAACCTGGGCTACAGAGTGAGTTCCAGGAAAGGCACCAAAACTACACAGAGAAACCCTGTCTCAAAAAACCGGAAAAAAAGAAAATAAAGAAAAAGAAAAAGCTCTTTTTCACTGACCCAATGAGGAGAGAGAGTAAAGTCCTGAAGGGCTTTGCTTCTGGCAATAAGTGCTGTCTGAGTTCATGTAGGCAGACAGAAGCAACCTGCTCAGGGATAGGGTCAAGTGAAAGGCCTGATTAGGGAAGTACAACTGTCCTAATGAGAGCTTAGGAAAGTCAAAAATCTCACTTGATAAAAAAGCAAAAGCTTGATTTCAGTGGGAACACATCTGTGTAAACAGAAATGGGAAGTGTGGTGTACCTGAAAGGAAACCTGGGAAATGTAGTTCAAAAAGCAGTCTGAGAAATATAGTATCTAATGGAACAGCATGGCAATATAGAGAAAGGCACTAGGGGAAATGTAGTTTTTTCAGCTCAAAATGGAACTACTGCCTAGAAACTCTGGGTTTTATTTTTTTTTTCCAGCTCAGAATGCAGTTTCTTTTCAAAGCAGTGTTAGAAAGCTTAATCTTACCTCCTGAGAACTAAGAACAGGTGAACAGCTTGCCTCTAAGGTGATTATTAAAGTGCTAATACTTTTTGTCAATAAGCTACTTTAAAATATTTTAGAAAACAGGGGAAAATGATCCTTACACTGGAAAATTGCTTTGGGTGTGAAAAAAAACTTACAGGATTGAGTTGTGCTTAAGATACAAGAGGGAAACATTGGCATCATTGAAAGAACTCATGATAATCTTGAAAAGCAATTTTTAAAAAATTTCACAAATTTTACCCTCAGTTAAGTTTAAGAGCCACTGATAAATTAGGGTCTGGCTTCAAACTCTCAAGAAAACTTTCAGAATTATATCAAAACTGAGTATAATCTCTGAACTTTAGAAATGATTTGCATACTTTCTGTCTTGTTAATACTTCAGTTAAGAAAACTCTTCTAGTTGTTTGCTAATATAGTTAGCTTTTTATATAAGTTAGTTCTGTTCAGAGATTGTTTCTAGATTTTGCTAATAGTTTCCTCTCAAATATAAGTTTAGTAAATAGTTCTTCTAAGAAATCTCTTCTAGATAAGTGATGGCGTCTGTAAAACAGCCCCATAGACTTTCCTTTTTAATATAAGGTTAGTAAAATCATTCTATAGAGTTTCCTTTTGATTATGAGTTTGTAAAAGTATAAATAAGTATATGATGAAAGTGGGTTTGTGAAGGGTGTAAATGTTCAATGTAAGTCTAAATGTTAAATATAAGTCTGTAAAATGTGTAAATGTTAAATGTTAAGTTCATACTAAAATTGTTTTTATTGCTCTATCAATATTTGTCTAGACAAATTGGGTAACATTAATTTTTAAAGGAATATGTTTTATCTTCAGGTATATTTGAACACATTTTGTGATAGCTTTACATATATTTTTAAGATTTCAGTGGCCCCTGAAGAGCTTAAGTAAAGGTGTCATTATTAGAGGAGCTTTCCTGTCTTCTTCCTAAATGTTTCCACTTTTCTTTTTCTGTTTAGAAAGTGGCAAGTCTCCCACAAAGGAGTAGGCCTCCCACAATTGAGTTAGTTTATATAGAAATTCTGCTGCTCTGATAGGAACACATGTATATATGAGCTACTTAAACAGCTAAAAGTGTTTTTATAATTAGCAGGGGTTTTTGTTTACTTGAGTGAATACTTTGAAGTGATTTGAAATGACTGCTTTCTCTTGGGAATCAAAATAGTTTCTTGAAAGTTTCATTGGAAATCTGTTAGAAGAGAGTTTTGATCTAGGAAAAGGGCTTGGAGCAGCTAAGACTGCTGTAATCACCTTAGATTCATTCCAATAAGGATATTCCATCTTTA